>NC_079384.1:2981139-3138639 GCF_021018895.1 Seriola aureovittata
TAGCTAATGCTAACTGTTACTGTCTCGTCATTACTGGGAGCTCTTTTGGTAAATAAACACTATTGTGAATTATGTAATGTAGTTATCTGTCATGCCTCCTTAGATATACTTTTACAGTCTGAAAATGTTTGTTGTATCTAGACTGCTACAGGTGTTCAATGTCAGTACTAGTCAGATATTTTAATAGATGCTGACAAAGTAAATAATTTTTCTCCATGTTTTGAGCAGAGATGCTCATCATGACATCTTCCTTTATGAAGTAAATTTATTTTGTGTATTACAATGAAAGCTGTAAATCAGCATAAACATGTTTGACAGCAACAGTAATCTTTAGTCAAAGACTGAACTGTGCAGTTTTCTACACTACACTGTTGTCAAGCTCCACATTATATGCAATAAGTGACATGTTATAAATTACCTCTGTTATATGCACTTGATATGTAGCCAAGCTTACTTCTTACCCACCTTAGCTCCACTGTCTGTCAGTGTTTGAATTTCACAAGCTTTATATTTTGGTGAATGTTACCATTTTTCTCTATATTTTGGGTAGGTGCTCCTGTGGAAACTGTGCAACCATGCCCACAGAAGCTGAGAACATCTGCTGCTAGGAGATACCACAGGTAGCATTCTCACTGGACAAACTAATCACTAATTTGTTTTGATTACATTACATTTATAATCAACCATAGAATTTACCATTTGCAATTCACTGTAGGTTACCAGATGGCTATGGGAGATCGTGGAAGATTTACCATGTATGGTAGACCGTCCTGGGTTGGAGACGCTCTGCCTCAATGTGTTCTGCCTGCAACATGTACCGCACTGACTATGGTCCTTTACGGTTGAGAGGAATACACCAGTACGTTTTGCTTCTTTGTTAAAACATAGTTTCAATCTAAATAAAAGATGTTAGACAGTCTTGTTTTACTTCAGTGCACATAATTTTACAATGGTAATAACACACCACAAATAGAGTAACACACCCTCAAATAAATTAGTTTAGCTGCTCTTTGATTTGTAAAGTTCTTCTATCAGCAGATAGTGTGCATATAATATATGAATTCAGAGGAGTCATTTCTTTAGTAACAATCAAGCATTTATTTACATCAAATGAGGCAGTTATAATCAGTGATGATTAAAAAACTGTAGGATTCACTGGATCCATATAAAAAATTGTGAGACACAACATAGATATATGTTTGCAAGACTAAATGCCCTGTCCAGTTGTTTTAGTCAGTACAGGTATCTAGCCTATAGGAGCTTTGTGAGCTGGTGCTTCCTTGGTTGCAGAATCTGGGTCGTCATTCCAGCCTGCGTGGTCCTACGCATCCATGCCGTGTTTCCTGACGCCACAGGCCGGTATGTGGGTTTTAGACTGGCCCATGATAGAACCGGGACACATAGCTGGATATGACCTCCTCCTTCTCAGGCCGCTCCAACTGTGCAGTGAGGTCCTCTGGGATGGGGATGGCCAAAGCAGCTTCTGTGTATGGTCCCAGGTCACAAAGACTTTTTCAAATATGAGGTCCACCACATTCCCTGTTTGATAAAACACAAAAGATTTTTTTTACATTTTTCACTTTTTTTTTTTTTTTTTACAAAACAATGACTGAGTCTGTTTCTAAATACCTCCTGACATTTTCTTTACTGTATTTTGTTATTGATGGAACTGTCATAACATTATATGTGCAATATTTAATACAATGTGTACAAAACATTTTTTGGTTGAAAAATAAAATAATATAACACTTATAGAATGTCGCCTCAGTCTTAACTGGTGTAGCTCTGCATTCTCCCTTCATGGCCTTTGGAAATTGGACCTTGAACAGTGGTTCACCTTCTTTTGTTTGGGCTTGTGGTCGGTCAGCATTTTCATTGTAGGACATGGCAGCCAGGTGACAGATGATGACAGAAACCTTAGCCTACACACTCTCACAAGTTCTAAGTAACCACAGCTTCATTTACCTGCACATTATTCCAAGACTGATAAATGACTGTTAGGTTTATCAAAAGTAGATGCACTTCAGATGGCTACAGACCTGTACTTCTGATGTGAGGCTGAAGATCTTCAAGGATAACTGTGTGCCTACAGTGGGTCAGTCTGGCATGCAACATCCCCTGTTGCAGGAAGCTGTATAGATGGCCTGAACAGAGGAAACAGAGATTACACCAACATCTCCTCAAATGTGTAGTTATGGCAACAGCTGCAAACAGTGCAAGAATGATAACAGATGCTCTCAATTATGTGTAAACTGGGTTGTCAATAGCTTGTAAATGCTGCAAATAGCTCATTATATGTGCAAGATGCAAAAAATGTGTATTATAGACTATCCCCTTGGACATATCCCCTTAACACTGCGCTTATCTAGATATTCCCTACAGGCACTGTATCTGTGAACATGATATAAACGTTAAAACGGCCGTTATAAGGCATGACTCTCAATAATAACTTTCACAGCACTAATAAACAAGCCCGGACACCTACGCTAATCAGTACAAAGCCTATTTTTAGTCCGAATTTTACCGGCTTGACTTTACAGACAACTAAAACGCCTTTAAAATATAATACATTTAACAGGGTGGCTCTTATCAATGTCACACGGCGATACCAAGCAGAAGAATTACATACAATCTGTACCCGGCTATACCCGGCTGCGTGTCGACGACGCTAAACGTTAGCCACGTTAGCTGCCATGCTAACAACACACGCAACAGGCTCTCGTGAACAAACAGTAAAGCAACATAAAATGGTAAAACTTACAGCTCCGAAGTTCAAAGTTGGGTCACAGACAGTCGGTACTGATCCAAGCTTTATCTTGAGACTTGTAGGAAATCCTGCGTTGTCCTGGCCCAGGTTGAGAAAGCAGTCCGAGGTGAAATGGTTAGCACACAGTACAACACTTTCGGAGTTGGAGCGGGAACATTTCCATCAAAAATAAAATTAATCCACTGGGTCTTTAGATCCTCGGGCGTAGGGATTAAAAAAAGACTCCTGTGTTGGTTTGTGCAGCCAACAACAAAGCAACTACTGTGTTTCGCTGTACCTTCGACATTGTTCTACCGAAAGCCAGTGTTCGCGAGGGAAGTAACGATACCGTCTGTAACACGGACTCAGAGGGCGGAACACACACCTAGCTCGGGGAGCGTCACCCACCCGGGGGGAGGGGCATCGCCCTTCTTGACGTCACCAGGGGCGAATCTCCAATCCGCTCGTTTGAGCACACATTTCTTGAAAGGTGGAGAAAGCAAAAGAACGAGAGTATGGACTTTTCTCATGTTTGGGGGGTCCGTAGACACGCCAGGGACACATACTACCGATAGAAAACCATGGAAAAGTGCATTTTGCATAATAGGTCCCCTTTAATCTGAAGCTGTAATGCAGCTCTCCACTGTGGGTTTTCAATGAGGCGTCGTTTGCATTTATATTCCTTTCGAAGACTGTGTAATATGCTGCGAGAGAGAACCTGCCCGGAATAACATATCAGATTAATAAATAAGATTAATAGATACGAGGCAGTGAGTCCTCATGCAAGGATTTTCTGTCTGTCCAAATCTGCGGCTTCAAAATGTGTAAATGACCCAAACTGACGAGGCCTGGAGTTTGGTAACGTCTCAGTCGGTTCAGAGTATCACTGAGAGATTAACTGTGGGAGAAACAGTGCATAGTTAACAACACAAAACCACCTGTTATAAACTGCACTGGTACAATATGAGATTGTGAGTTGGCCCATAAGGAAAACTTTTAGAGATGCATACTCAAGTTTATACCAATATCATAAAATAATATGTCTATTTATGTAAAAGAGATCACGATCTATAATAATTATAATAATAATGATAACAGTTACTTTATTTATATGGATATATAGTTATATATTTAAAGGGCTTTGACAAACAAATCAAAAGCAGGACAGAAATAGGTTTCACAATATGCATCAATAGAAATAAGGACAATCAGAGGGAGCAGCCATATAGAAACACACACACACACACATACACACACACAATAAAGCAAAAAGCAATAAAAGGGCGATGAGACGATAAAAAGACGACATCACATAAAAGCAGGTCTATAAAAACAAATAAAGGATTTAATAATAATAATAATAATCAACATAACTCTTAACTAATCGCTTTTATAATGAACCAAAATGTAGTTTATGTGTAAATTAGAACATTTAGTCAAAACACTGTACTTAAATACAGTAATAAAATACATCTATTGCTTTATGCTCCTTAATACTTCTCCTCTACAATCTTTCATTCGGAAATATTTTGCTGCTAATACTTCCATAGAAATACTTGTAATTGTAATTTTTACTTTGAGATATTGCAAAAAAAAAGAAAAAAGATCTCCATACTTATTTTTTAGAAAATAATTCGGACAATTTCCGTGACATTAGAAGGAAATCAGGGGACCCATGAAATGAAACATTGCGTGATCTTCTGTATATAAAATGGATTTGAACCCCTTCTGTCTTTTCCTTTTGTCCGCAGGGTGTAGGTGCTGCTGACCCCCACATTGCCTTGGCGCTGTCCCCGGACTCCAAGCTGGCCAAAGAGGAAGCAGAGCAGCACTCGTTCCAGCTCCAGGACTCTGATGAGATGACCATCAGGATAGGTAGAGCCGGACCTCTCTCAGGCAAGCCTCCCCTCCATATACCCACATCAGCTGTTACAAGCCATTACCAAACCATGCAGCCATCGCAGCCGCACCATTGGGGGAAAATGCAGACTCAGAATGCCTGAGGAGGGACGAGGGACTGCTGCATTGGCTATACCTCCGTAAAATCTCCCCTGGAGCTTCTCTGTTGGCTTCGTTTCTTCTGGCAATTCACTCTCCTGCCTTTTTCTTTTCTCTCTTGTTTTTCCCCTTCCTCCCTCTGTGTTACTCACAGGGTGTTTCTTCTGACTTTGAATGGTGATAGCTCATTAAAAATTATCCTTTAGAGGGGTTTGTGGGCACTGACTTTAATTTCAGTCATCACACAAAAATGAGAGTACAGCATGGTGGAAAATGAAGCGACAGGTGAATGCAGAAAAGCAAATCAAGTGAAGTGAGACAGGAGAGCGGTATGTGTTCGATTCCCATGTGACACCAGCGGTTTATCTTGTGTGTTGTTGTTATCGTTACCATGACAACGAGGGTCTCCGAATATTGAGGCAGTACGAATTTTAACCCAAAAAATCGCCACCTTTTCCTAAACCTAACCAAGACGTTATTATAGTAACCATGATTTATCGTGGTAACCATGACAACCGAGGTCGGATACGCATGCCGCCCCCGCAGAATATTTTTTTGCAGCAGATATTTTGAGTCAGGAAAAAATGGCAGGTGGAACCAACAGTATTTAAAATGTTTCCGTTCCAAACAAACGTACAGTAAAGCACTTTAGTGAGCCACCGTGTCCAAAAGCAGGACTTAATTATACCTGTGCTTTTCCCGTCAACGTGTCAAACTGTGTGTTGTGAAGGCTTTTTGCTAAACTGATTCATGCAGGCAAAAGTAACGACCTGAACATGGGTAATTATTCAAAATAGATAGAAGATTGAGTTGTTTTATTGGGGGGGGGGGGGGTTGGACTGTGTATGCACGTCTGAGTCATTTTATCTGATTCACTCCTCTTCATTTCCATTATTGTCACAGTGACCTCACATATACGTTGAGATTTTATGGGTTTAATGATTATAGTGACATTTTTTTCACAGTTTTAAATGTCAGGGGAGTTTAGCTGGTGGACTGGTGTCAGGTAAAGAGACTGATAATGTTAGATCTGGAGAAAATGTCAGTAAAATATCCTCAGTTGCCTTGATGTTATTTTAAGACACATATCATAGTGAGCAGCTGGAGGTGCTCCAATAAAAAAGACCCTTGGAAACTTGTTAAAATTGGAAGAACTTCAAGTCTGACAGGATCATGAGCAGACAGTGTAACATTGTTCTGATAAACTGCAACTCCAATAATATTTCTAAACCCCAACTTTTTGTCAATGCTGTCAAATCAGCCAAACACGGCCTTGAATCCCAGCTTCACTCATTGTTTACAGTGAGGACTTCATTTCCTGCCGCTCAGAAGTCCACACATGGAAACAGATTGAATGTGTATTTCAGACGAGCTTCCACGGATCAGTTACAAATTCATTTCACCCCTTTGGCTTGCCTGCAGGCGTCCGCAGTGAGCCAATACACTTAACAGAAAAGCAGACAAGACACACACACACACACATATATATATATATATATATATATATATATATCCTTAGTTTGCATTTTAACTGTCTCTCTCATAAACTCTGTCTAAAGTCAGGATTGTCGTTTCCAGCCAGCCAATTTAAATTTTCTTTATTTATGACGCCTTTTGCCTGCAGATTTGTTCAGCTGTAGCTAGTTGAAGCTAATATTAGCTTATAGTAGCATCTGTGATCTTATGCTTCTACACAGTGGATGTACAACCATGACCAGGGCTTTTTAATAAAATAAGCTGCAGCTAATGTTTTCAGTTTATGTTAGAGCAGATAAACGCACAATTTAGTCCGTCCCTTACAATTTTGCTCTTGTATTTTTGGTTTTGTAGAGAGAAAAAAAGAAACTATCATCCAGACTCTTGATGTATGTCGTATCTCTACAGTCCCACCAACATTTCTTAAACGTGCAAAGAAATCCGCAGCTTGACGGGCATGCCGTACCTCGTTACAGTTGCTAATCTATAATTGAGACGTCAGTGTTCGGGGGAGGGCTTTAGCGTACTGTGAATAGCTTTACTCAAGGAAACCTTACTAAGAGGTTTCCCCCCTTCGACCGCATCTCTAACCTCAAGCCAGCTGACATCCTCACAAAAGCGCCCACGCAACTAATGCTAATCGATGTTTCTCACAGGACAAAACAAAAACGATTTAGAAGAGTAGATGTTTTCCAGTCAAGGCTCATCAGCGTCAGTGTCAGAGTCCTTGTATTTCCTGTGTAGCACAACAGCAGCTACGGAGGAGAAGCTGATTGTAGCCTCAGGGCTCGTGCTGTCATTGCTCAGTTAAACCTGAAGGCTGCTTCACCCTGCGGGGAGAGAGAGAGAGAGAGAGAGAGAGAGAGAGAGAGAGAGAGAGAGAGAGAGAGAGAGAGAGAGAAATGTGAGGGTTGACGCTGAGCAGAGTGCTGTAATTGTTCTGATTCGGACTTATAAATGCATGAGGCTCAGCGAGGACGTGCGTGCAAGAGTGTTTTGTGGAGTGTGTTTTGATTTTTGAACAGTTCTGTTGACATCGGCAAAACACTTACTGTACCTGAGACACAGGTACAGAGATAACTGACGGTTCACGATAGGTCAGTGCTCAGTGGGTTGACCCTGCAAGTTGCTTTGCATCTTTGAGAGAGCTTTTACACACACACACACACACACACACACACACACACACACACACTCACACACATTACATCTCATTAAATGCCTCTCACAGAATCTCATCTGGAAGCTGTAATCAAATGCTATAAATCCAACCCACTCTTCTCCTTCTCTATCTTCAGATGTCCTTCAGTTATCTCTAACATTCTTCTGCCTTTGAATTATTCAAGATAATTGGTGGTTGGTCTCTCTTCAATCTGAAGGTACTTGATTAATGTGGGGGCTGTCTCCTCTTGTCTTCAGCTTCATTTTAATAGAAGTGGCTTCTTGTACCTTCGGAGGCGGCGCTAACTGCCCTTTCAGCCATCACAGAAGATAAACAAACCAAAGATCCCATTGGGCCGTTAAGATGTGTGGTATATGGATGCGGATGGTATGCACTGCCGTGTTTGCTTCACTCTATTCTAAACAGTTGTGTTAGATGCTTGAAACTGCAATTAAAATGCCTGTCACTGTTAAGAAAGACATCTCTTCAGAAGTATGAATTGATTTGTTGTTGTCAGAAAGGAGCTCAAGTCCTCCTCCTCCTCCTCCTCCTCCTCCTCCTCCTCCTCCTCCTCCTCCTCTTCCTCCTCCTCCTCCTCCTCCTCCAACTCTCCAGGGCGGTTCAGCACAATCGATGGAACACAGACGAGGAAACAGGATTTTAAAATTTCCATTTATCAAAAAAAAAGAAGAAAAATATGCCCCCTGATTTTGATTAATTCAGTGATTATATTACATCCCACCCCCCACCCCCCCCAAAGGGATCAATACATTATATTTATTCAAGTTTATACTTCATTTTAAATGTTTATTCATGTTATAGATTGAGGAGTTGAATTGTAAATGTCACGGCCGATGAGCTTTAACACTGTGGCCGGACGTATAGATGACACCTCAGACTGTACATACATGTTCTTCACAGGTGATATGATCAGGTGGAGATGAAAAATAAGGTGAGTGACAAAATCTAAATGATCAAACATTGTTTAGGTTGTTTACCAGTGGCCAGTCTCCTGAAGCCTGGACGGACTCTCTAATGAACATGGTTTGCTATGTCCTCACTGCGGTGTGTTTCCAACAGTTTACTACTGTCCATTATTACTTCTAATATAATATAACATCATCATCAACCTTTATTGATTTGACCCTCGTTTTGAATGATGCTGAGATTACAAAAGCGTAAAAGAAAAACAAGCAGGATGTTGGACAATCGGGATTCAAAAATCAGTCCCTAATAAAAAGAATTACATTCAGGAACATTGTGATTTACAAGATTTAAAAGCACATTTTCTAAACTGTCCCAAAGTTTTCAGACAGTCAGTGTTTAAAGTGTGTGTGTGAGTCTGGAGCACAAAATCTAAAAGCAATATTTCCAAGTTCGGAGTTCACCCGGAGGAACATGCAGTGAGATAATATAATATGATATAATATAATATAACAGTTCCTCTCAGATTTACTCAGTAAGAGAGACATATTGATACACAGACCTGCCGTGGGACCCGACCCGCCCTGATTAGACAGAATTTGGATGTGGACTTCGTGTCCCAGTTCAGGTCTCGGTTGTAACTGAGAGGACTCATTAAAAACCCCTAAAATAAAGTTCATATTGATAAAATATTCAAATCACACAAAACATATTTTATTCAGATAATAAGGAAATAAAAATGTGAGTTTCGTCACATTAGGATTCTACGGACACACACATGGAGTTACAGCGAGCCCTGACCAACTTTAGTGAAATGCTCTTTCTCTGACTCCACAAGTCACGACGCATGTTTAATAGATCAGCGCTTTCCTTCCTGCTTTTCTCCAGGTATTTGAACCGGCAAGAAGCCCCCCCCTCGCAAGCATGTACCCACTCAAGGATGCATGTATTCCCACATACACACACACATACTCATACAAAACTATTCCAGCTCCTTCTCATACTTAATGCATGGCGTCCCTAAATAATTCAGTCGGCATTAGGAGGAATCAAAGTGTGCCTTATGGCGGTCTGTTTATTTAGGTCTTCAGATTGAATTTTGGAATGTACTATATCAAATGACAAATGGGATTAGATCTGAATTTTCTCCACACATGCTCAGCAGCAAATGCAACGCGGAATATAAACCTACGTATACTTCTATTTTCCCAATGTGCCACAGATCTGAGTTAATTAATCTTTTCTTTTTCTTTTTTCCGGGCCTTCGGGGGGAAAAGCTGGAACCAGCTGCATGACCTATCTTTTATAATGAGGAGAAGGTGATGCCAAAGTTGTGATCAGAGGGAAGGCTTAATGCATTTTACCAACCGCATCATATATCCGTGCGTCAGATTGTCTGGAAATATCCTGACGAGGTGAAAAGAGAAGTGCTCGTGTCTGATGCCGACTCTGCCCTCAAAGTAACATAGAGGAACGGCGTCCTGCATGCGAAATTTGTATTTCCATGTACAGTAATATAAAGCGAATGTCAGAGTTCATCAGAACATCAGAGGAGCTCAGGGATCCGTCCTTCAATGTTCTGACAAGGGCAAAAAAAAAAAAAGATCATGAGGTGTTCTCCAATCTGTCGGAGCCAACGCTTCCCCAACAGGCAGCAGCTTATTATGGCACATAATTATGTTTCACTGTTAGGGAACCTTTAGCAACTGTAGTAATTATGACAGGAGCAAAGACGTTAGGTGACGCGGTGTGAGTTTGTTAGGAGGAGGTTTGGGGTGGATCACCTGGCACCTGACCAGACTGTCCTCACAGATGTCGCACCAAGGACAATAAATATCTACTTTTTTGCTAAAGTTTTTAACCAACGTTCACAAGTAAAAGAAATCAAAACACCAAGCATCTACAGGTTCCTCAGCACCATAATAAAGTTTGTCAAATGGTGCCGTGGTTTCCTGTACAGCTGCGGTGACGAGCCTTCGTGCCCCCCGGCAGATACAGTCGCTCTCCGGAGGGGCGAGCCGGTCAGAGATTCAAACAGCAGACGAGCATCAGGCCGAAGGTCTGCCCCTCTAACCTCTCGACTGCTGTTGAGTTTACTTGCGGGTTTGTTTCTCCCCACTTTATTGCTTTTTGATGAGGGACCCTCGGAGGACAGAGGGGAGGGAGATTTGATGAAAGGCGATAGAGAAATGGATGTTTCCTGAGACCAAAGGGGTAAACACTCAAAACTTTCAGGCTTAGTGTTTCGCCAAATACAACCCCCCCCCCCGCCTCCTCTATTATTAATGTCACTCATCTCTCTCAGCCTTTCTCCAGCCCTTTATTTCACTCTGTCTCAGGCTGTCACACAGAGAGAGAGAGAGAGTACTGGATTGTGTCAATCCTGAGAAGTTTCACGAGAATGGAAACAACAGCAGTTTCATCTGTCGAAGAAAAATCTCTGTGAAATCTCTCCAGGCCTTTGTAGTTCCTCAGCTCAGCAGGTTTCTCGACAGCCACCGAATCAGCAGGTCGTCCAACATGAAAAAAAGCCTGTGGGTCCACGTCTTTTTTTCTCACTCAGAGGCTAATTGATGTGATCTTTTTTTTTTTTAAATCTTTCTTGCTTCCTTATACAAGTCTAATGGTGTCCGACCATTTGAGGGCAGGTGAGACTTCTTCACTTTCAGATTATAATTAGCCTCCTTCAGTGTTGGGGAAGCTACTTTCAAAGCGTAACCTTGCAATCTAGTTTAAAAAGATTAAAATGACAATGTAAGTGTGATGCAAAATTATAGCAAATAACAAAATATAACACAAAAAAACATCACATGCCAACAAAGTGCCAACTTCACGGGTCAAACAGAAAACAGAAAAGTGCGAGGAATGTCAGCTTCGTGTGTTTTCTATACAATGTCCATCAATCAGACACCTGCCCTGCAGAAACCAGAGACCAGGGGCAGGATGCAGATACATCGGTCTTTATAAACACAGGCTGCGTCCCTTCACTCATTCCTTTTGACCGTGTGAACGTTTTCCAGAGCGATCCACGTTACAGTGAAAATGCTAAATAAGCCGAGACATGTAATTTAATAAAAATAAAGTTTTGCTTTTTACACAGTAATAACAATTTTACAATTCATAAACGGAAATAATTGTGTTTTTGTGTTTCCTTTGGCACGATTTAAAATCCAGTTTATTTATTGCGAGTCGTTCTGCAACAGTTTTTATACTATTTTAATATTTAATAATCACAGTGTTGGAGCCTGTGGAGCCTCATTAAGACTCTCTGGTCACAATAAACGAAGCTCAGAGTGAAACAGGACTTTACATTACAGTGATTTTACTAAAGTAAACTGATGCATGTTTTTGTCTCTCGTTTGTCTCACAGTTTCACAATCAGTGAAATCGAGCTTCTTTCTCTTCCTCGCTCTTTCTTTTCTGTGCCACGCCTGATAACTTGTGCGTATGATGCATATACAACATATTTAACCTCTAGTCATGAGTTTTATGCGTGCGGCCTCAGGTGCACCAGACAGGATTACTCAGTCAGTCAGGTAACTTCTAAAACAGCATGCAACAACTTCCCTGAAGATCTGTTAACAAACATCAATAATAAATACTGACGACTCATTTAAACCTGATAAATTAAAGTTCTGTTTTAAAAAATCTGATCTGAACATTAAAAACTACAGCCAGATATTTTTCACAGATGAGCTGGAAAACCCCTGAGACCCAAACCTGCCCCGAACAAAACAATCCCATCTGGGCTTTTCACAAAGACAAAAATGCGAGGAATGTTATCTTTTTGTTGTAAACAAGTCTGGATTTTAAATTATCTGACTGCAGCTGAAACAGAAGCAACGCTGGTCTCCTTGGAAAAACCCAGAGGCATTTTCAGTAATGACTATTTATTTTGGGCAGTGAAGCTGATGGAAAGTAATCAAGGAAAACAGAAAGACGCTGTCGTATTGGTAACTGAGAATGTTTAATTCAAATTGAATGATAAAAGGCAGGAATTAGGAATCCATAACACGTGCACAGTATCGCTCTATTGTCATAGTTTATATGTTTTAATTTTAATGTGTTTTTATCACTGAAATAGGACCAATCTGCTGGAACTGCTACTCCTGCTAATTCGTGCTCGCTTGAGTTGATTGTCAATTGCCAGAAAAACAGGAAAACACAAGACATGTGCTTGACATTTAGGGGAACCTCATATTGGTTATTAAAGCTAGTATGAGTTGCAGGTATATAAAAAAGAGTTGGCTCTGTTAATGATGAGGGGAATAAATGGTTGGAGGATAATGGGGCCCTGAGGGGGCGAACCCATGCAAACTGAATTTGCCCTTGATTATTGTAATAGACCTTTTCACAGAAAATGTTTTGACACGCCACAGCAGGAAAAAACATGACAATCAGTGACGAGTAAATTCCATTTAGCTGGTTCAGGGTAAAGTTCTGGTGTCGTACGTGTTGTGCTTTTCCTACTATGCCAATAATTCAAAAATGTCTACGGAGAAAAAGGAGTGATCTGTTTGCTCCTACAGTAATTGTAACTTTCCTGTCCGTGCGTTTCTGCGCTCACTAATTAGCATTTCCTATTTTGTGCCTTTTTTTTTTTTTTTTTTTTATTTTTAAACTGGATGAAAACACAATTAAAGGAAGACATGAAGAGAAAAACAGGTTGAACAGGAGGGCAGGAGTTCACTGCAGATGAACGTTTCTGAAGCTCTCCAGAAGAATTATCCTCTAATGACAAAATAAAATGCGTCATTCAAATCTGGCGTTCGTGTTTTCTACATGAGCAACGACAGATTGATGTTGTTGTTTTCCATGATGTGCAATAAAGAGAAGTTTTGCTTTTTTTAGCTAAATGCTAATACCAGCATGCTAACACCACCTCAGTTACCATCTTATGTTACAATGCTAACGTTTGCGTCGGCGCTAGACAGAAAAACAGGAAGTTATTCCAATTCATTGGCGTGAATATCGGCGCTGAATGTGATGGCGATCGATCCGGTGACATAAACCTGAACGGCTCAGTCCGGTTTAAATGAAAGGCACAGAAGTTGTTTGTCTATTTGTCGGTTCACACAGAGCTCTGAAAGTTTCCTTCTCGTCCCTTCGGTTTAACAAAATAAGTAGTTAAGAATTCACTGGATGGATTGATATTGATGACAGAGAGATCTCCGAGGAGACGGAGGGGAGGCGTTGCCGTGGAGCCTCATTGGATCAATGGTCGTGACTAATTCAAGCTGTTGTACCACATTGTCTCTGTCTTTGTGCCTCCCTCTGCTCACATGATTAGTTTTAACAAGAGAAGTTATTTTCTCGCCGGAGGTGTTTATGTGGGAAAGTTAATTTTTTAAATATATTTTATATATATTTTATATATATATATATATATATATATATATATATATATATATATATATATATATATATATATCTCTGCCATGATATCCACATCAGGGTCAGACAGTTGCCTGGCAGCAACCGCCAATGAATGTGTGACAGTTTAGTTGCTAACTCCCTATTTCTTTTTCTGACCATCAGGCTGGCTTTCAACGTCCTCTCCCTCTCTCTCTCTCTCTCTCTCTCTCCCTGATAATCACTCTCTTCCACCTTATTGCGACTCTCTCTCTCTCTCACCTGAGCTAATCTGCCGCCGCAGTTCTCTTCCCATTATCTTCCCGTTTAAACGGCACTTTCCTCCGGCGCTACTACAGATGACGTGCTGTGTCGTGTCTTCATGTGTTTTCTTGTGTCCTGTTTGTCGTTGTGCTGCAGCTGCTGTAACAGCACAAAGGCAGGACAAAGCGAAAGAAATCTGTTGACAGTGTAGCCGTGAGGGGGGGCGGGGGGGGGGGGGGGGGGGGGGTGTACTCTGCTCTCCGTGCCTCACAGGGGTGTCTAGATATGTGGCCGCGTCGTGCTGTTTTGGCTTCTTGCAGAGAGGAATCGTCAAGGTGACGCAGCGTTGTTATTTTGGAGGCATGATGTTTGCCCCTGCTCAGCTTTTGTGACTTTGATGGTGACATGCTTCTGAGAAGAGGCCACCGGTTAATGAATACAAAACACGACGCCGCATGAAGGATGGTTTTCCATCACATTCAGGGTCTTTGTGACCGTTCATCTCACAGCTCCTCTTCGTCTGCGTGAGGCCACATTGCTGATTATGCCAAAAAAAGTAACCCGTGGCGAGCTTTGAAATGTGCTTATATCATGCATCATTCACTAAAAACAACATGAGTGACATTTGATAAATGTTTATGAGATAATTCCAGAGGTTGGGTCGCACATTTGCTGCTGCCATATGATTTCAAGGAATTATCACTTGAGCAGAAAATGGGTGGAATAAAAAAGTTTAAACTCACAGACTCAGGCCAGTCACACGGGGCGTCACCTACTGAGCTCTGCTGATGACCAATGGCCGCCGCAAAAACCATGGAAACAGTGTTAGACAGAGGCGCCATATTCCTAGATCTAAATTTGGACAATCAGCGTTCTCCATAAAGGGCCGTCCACTCAGGAGCCGAGGATTAGCGACGGCTATGAACTCTTTTGTGCAACACATTAGTTTCATTTTGAACACACGTTAAATTGAATTGTCCCTATTAAATAAATAAATAAACTAAACTAAACTAGAAAACCAGTCCATCAGTAATTACAGTTCTCAGTCTTACAAACGTCAGCAGCCAAATTACAAACGTCACTACGGCTCCAAAATGTAAATGTTTCAAAGTTTGTTTTCCTCAGTCTTACCAGTTGAGTACACCGTGTACGTGAGTACAAAGGACAGATGTATCTGCTCCCTCGTGTCTCATGCTCGACGTGTCGCCTGTTGGAGATTGCGATTGTCTGTATCCGTCATCCATCATCACAGCGGGAGCGCAGGGCGTCCTGTCAGATCTGTCTATATCTGATCTTCACCATCTCGCCTTTGGTGTCACCATCTGTTTATCTTGCTTTTTTGTTTTGGCCGTTTTTGTCTTGCATTTTCTCCCCGTCTTTGTCTCTTGATCTCTACGCTGCTGACTTAAGACAATTTCACATTAATCTGTGTAGTGAAATTATTACGGTCGGCTTTGTCTTGCTGTTGTAGTTCTGATGCCACAAAAAATATATATTTACATAATATTTTTTATGTTTTTGCTTTTAGGACAGTATCTTTTCTAAGAAACACAGTATCTGGGGCTGACTTTTTATTATTATTATTATTATTTTTATATAATTCACCTGTTTACATTTTAAAGTTCTGCATGATTGAGGGCGTGGCCGCTTTGAGTGACAGGTGGGTGAGCGTATCCTTGCCACAAACAGGCATGCACTAAAGTCTCAGCTCCACACACGCCCCACCTCTCTTTTGATTAGCCGTGAGTTAGGTGGAGTCAGACACTGCCAAGATGGCGACAGCGAAGCAGCCCGCTCCCGAGCTTCAAAACCAGAGTCAGCAAGTCGTCAAAATCAGGCAGAAAAAACACTCTGGACATGTGTATCATCCTGTGGAGGAGCAGACTAACAGAATGTTTTTTACTCATGATGTTATTTCCTTCATGCAGCATGAGTGAGATTATTGGTTTCGGACATTGTGTTTTAATTATATACATTTGACAATATGGTAAGTGCAAATTTAGATTGAGATTCAGTGCATTGTCTTGAAATTCAGCGTGATTATTGTAGAACTGAATGTTTTCAGAATTGCACGCTGACAGCTGCCCTTAAAAAGCACCATACACTAATGACAGATTAGGGATTTAAGGTAGTAATTAAGAGTAGAAATTCACAAGCCTCCGTTATATGAGCGTATTTACTTTGGACTCCAAGATGGGAAAAAAGGGGAACACAAAAGGCAGGAGGAAAAGAAAAATTGAGACGGGGGACAATACATGACCCCAGTGTGAACAAATGGCCCTTCAGGAACAGCACGGACCAAGCTTTGTCCAGCTGCTGTTCCCTTCATTGGGTGGATGTACGACGGCTTTGTGTTCGCATGTTTGTGGATATTCATGCCAAGTCGAAATAATTTGTTGGCACCGGTTTATTGGCAGCGTTGTTGGACAGTTAATCAGTGCAGTGATGTGACTTTGTTTGAGACTCTGTCTCTTTCTTCTTAGCTGTTGTTTCCTTCTCCAGTACGTTTCTCTGCAGGACGGTATTTTGGACTATGACCTTTGCTGACCTCTGTGCTATTTAATTGCTTTTGTTGGTTGATGTAGGGAGTCAAATCTTATCCTGCTGCTGTAATCTAGAGAAAGACGCTGTAGTTAAAAGAGCATCAACATCTGCAAATGACTAGTTTTCTGCGGCTTCACTGTCGATCTCCTTCGCTGCCCGATTCCCTGCTTCTTCTTATTTCCCTCAGTTCTTTCCTGCTTTCACTCTCGTCATGTAAATCCATCTTCCTTCCTCATCTTTCCTTCCTTGCAGCCCATTTGCTTTCCCACATCTCAGAATTTTATTAACCCTCTGGGGTCGACAGATTTTTCTATTAATATCTTTTGCAATAACACGGCGTAGAAATACGGTTTAAATGTTGTTAAAATCTGTATACTCTCCACTTTCCATTTCATATTCTTGCAAGATTGTACGTGACTCTGAGCCAGAGCTGCAAGGCCTCAAATCAGGCCTCTAAAATATGCTTAAAGTAGAGAGACAGGCGACACTTTTAGGCATTTATTATACATTTATCTGCCGTTTTACTCACATGTTGCACTACTTTTATGAACCTAAGACTTTGGTTAAACCGATTTCAAGCTTCAAAACAATTCATCCACATCATTAGAGGTTTGGAGAATCATTTTTTCAGCGTTTGAGCCGAATGATCTCCTTGCACAGAGCGAAGAGGGTCAAGAAGAGGGTTAATTACAGAAAGAGCTGAGATAGTTCTGAAAATTGTGACATAAACACTTGGGAGTTAACTTAGATGCAAATACCAAAGGAAATTATGCAGAAATGGAGAAAATACTCTTCTAACCTCAGAGGGTTAACGTCTGTGTTCAAACCTGTCTGACCCTGTACGTATATATGGTTACATCGAAGCCTGCAGCCGCACCGTGCAGGCCATACAATGGACCATTACCTTCTCTAACACTGATAATGTCAGTAATCAGTGTCCTCTACTGCCTGACTAACCTTAATAAATGGTTGTCAACAGAAAGTTGGAGTGATTCATTCCCCCCCCCCCCCCCCCCCCCCCCCACATCCTTCCTTTTACCTTTTCATATTTTTCATCTTTTCCTTTGCAGTGTTTCACTGTGACAGCAGCCGTGTTTGAAAGTACAGCATCGGACCTGTGGGGAAAAAAAACCTCGTATGAACGTTCCACTGGTTTGGACGTTACAGGGTGAAAAGACTCGATGAGAAATGACCTTAAACATGACTCTTGTGCCCTGGAGCTGCCCACCGGCCGGCAGGAGAAACACTCTGATTATACTGGGCAGCTCCCAGGTAGCTGATGGTGGGAGGTCGGGGGGTTATCGGGGGGGGGAGGGGGGTTGAAGTCACGACGATCGGCTGAAAGAGAGAGAGACTGCGCTTTGTTGCCATGCATCAGGAATGCAGCAGGAAAAAGTCAGAGGGGTTTTAGTACCTGCTTTATTTTAGTTTTTTGTTTTGTTTGACACGGAATCATCAGACAAGATCATCATGTGATCGATTTGAAATCATTCCCACACTTACAAACGTGCGTCAGGTGATCCGATCGCAAGTGGACAGCCGGGTCACACATGGCGGCGGTCTCTTCGACACATTGAAGGACCGTCCGCTCAACTGTCATCCTCTGCGTGCGTACGGGTTCATTCATACTCATATTCAGCCGGTTCTCAAATTGCAGAAGTTTGCTAAGCTAGTTGTTAACTTTGTCTGCCTGCAGTTTGGTGGCGAGTGAGTAGGTTATACTTCATCATCAGAGCTTTGTTGCTGAAAACCGTGTCGTGCTCCAGGTGGGAATGAGGAGAACAGCGAGACTGAGGCAACACAGAACAGTTGAAATCAATAAGCTGAAAGATGCTAAAATGCTTCACAGAGCTGAGGAGAACCACAGAGTTGGATGATAGTTCTTGGTTTGTCACTGCTAACGACACCTGCCACTTTACACATGCTAATTAGACCCATTGTTAATATGAAAATATTGATTGGTGGAATTATTAGTGGATGTGATTGAGCTTTAATTACAGTTACCTCAGTAACAACAGAGATAAACAAACAAGCAGCCAAAGCATTTGACCCACCACCTTCACCACATCGCTTCAAGCTGTTTGCAGGGAAGGTCACCCGAACCATTTTTTTTATTTGTCTGATTCCTGTGTTTTAGCGAGTGCCCCAGTCGTTGTCAAGGTAACCGCACTCCAGCTGCAGCCGATGTCAGTGGCCTGTGCATTAACAGTAATAAATCAGTCACTGTTACACTGCTCGTTGTTCAGCAGCAGAGACGTTGCAGCGGCTGCTGCTGAGGAGAACTAGAAGGTGATGACAGTGAATTGAGGCCGTGTGTGTGTGTGAGAGAGAGAGATGTGTGTGTGTTGAGCTGGCGTGTGTTAGTGTGACAGGGCACATACACAGATGTGATGCACTGCAGGGATGACAGATAAACACCCAGCAGCAAACGTTTGGAGATTATCTTTTTGGCCTAAAAAGCAAAACAGGGAAAAATACATGAAATTGCCCGAATGGCGTCCATCCATCAGCAGAGCAGCTGCAAGAGAAAAACTAATGCATCACACATGTTTACCTCTGTTAACAGAGAGGGAGCTCAGGTGCCGAGAATTTCTCTCCATCATCCTTGAGATGTTTCTACACCTCGACTGGAGTCCACCTGCTGAAGATGCAATTGATCGGACGTGACTTGGAAAGGCGCACACCTGTCAGAGTTGATGATGCATATCAGAGCAAAAAAACCAAGCCACGCAGAGCTCAGACAGGACGCTGTTGGAAGAGGATTAGGGACGTGTGAAAACATTTTTCTTTTGTTTTTAAAATTCAATTTCGGGAAAAACTGAGAAGGGTCTTGGTACGAGAGGTGACCGAGAACCTGATGGTCACTTTCTAACCAAGAGACCCACAGACAGTATGTGAACAAGGATGTCCTCATACATTTGGCCTAACCTCCTTGCTGTGAGGTAAACGTGCACCACGTCACCCACAGAGGAAGAGAGGGAGAAGAAAAGGAGCAGGAGGAGGAGGAGAGTGATTACTGACGAGCAGTGGAGTGAAAAACCCGATGATTTAGGGTTAGCAGGCCAGTGCCAAGTAAAGGGATGAAGGACTTTAGCTTGAGGGCTGTGGAGGTCGAAATCACAATCAGCGTGGACAGACCGAGGGAACAGAGGAGGGGGGGGGCAGAACTGAGCGGCAAACTGTAGCGTGGAGAGGAGAGAGGCGAGGAAAGAGAGTCAGGGAGAGTGTGAGTGGAAGAGGGAAGTCGGTCACATTACGGTTGATTTATTTGTTGATTTATTTGTTAATATTTGCACATTCCCTTTTTTTTTTTTTGCACTCTTGTGCTTCTTTACTTTTAGTACATTTGACCTTTGACCTTTGACCACTAAAATCTAATCAGTTTGTCCTTGAGTCTCAAATCTCAAATCCCTCAAGGCGCTACAGAGATATCGCATTCAAAAGGCCAAAAGGCCAAGTTTTGTGAGGTCACCACACCTTTGACCTTTGACCTTTTGCCACCAAAATCAAATGAGTTCCTTCTTGAGTCCCGGTGAATGTTTGTGCCAAATCTGAAGAAGTTCCGTCGAGGTGTTACTGAGACATCGTGTCCACGAGCATGGGGACGGGGACGGGGACGGAGGGGGGGTGAGAGAAAACGGTGACGGGCCAGGTGCATCCAGTTTCTAATGTCAGTCGTCTCTCCCGGGACCTGAAGGCAGACGCACAACACAAGCAGTAACCAAGGACGACACACAGCCCTGCAGGCCGGGGCAGAGCCACAGGGCCGTCACAACAGATAGCAGATATGTTTTGCCCTCAGAGAGACTCGTGACCCGAACAGGCTCCAGCAGAAAAAACCATCTGCAGGAGAAGATGGACGTGCTCTGTACGCTGCACATACACGCCTCCCTGCGAGCGAGCGAGCGAGAGAGAGAGAGAGAGAACAGGCATTAGCAGATGTGAATTAATACAATATTGACTTTTCATGCATGCGTGTGTTGATATTCAGATCCTGAGTCGTTTCGCCACAATAAACGTCTGGCCTTCGTCTCAGATTGACTCGTCTGCCTCCCTTTCCTTTCTCGGAGTTGCCCTCCAGCGCAGCTCCAGTCTTTTTCTTTTCATCCTGTTTGTGACAAAAACTAGATAAAAAAAAAGGTTTGTCCTCCAAAATGTGTGTGTCCCTGTGGTTGCTCACCTCAGTATGGTTGCCGTTCACGATCCTGCTAGTGATACTTTTCTATGCAGGGGTATTGGAGCTTTTATTTTTCATATTTTTTTAGCCACGTCTCTGCACGGCTGTCTGTCGTCCACCACTTTTAATCCAGACTGAAATATCTCAATAATAAATGTGCACAATGTACCAAGACTCACGCTTTCTGGTGTATTTGATTCCACCAATGTTTGAGTGACTTACTCTCTCCTGGCGTAGAGAAATGTAGTAAATGATGCAGAGGTTGAATTGGCCGCTGCAGAGAAGGAAGTTAAATCCAAACCTTTCCCAGTGTATCGAGTGTCTATAAGCAAGTCTCTTTTGGGAAGGCAAATGTAAGATATTAAATCCACTGTTTATCTAGCTAAATACTGTGATGCTCATTGTGTGTGTTTGTTTTGCTTTTTCTGTGTTATTTCACTTTTCTTTTTTTCTTCATGTCAAGCAAATGTAATATTATCTGTGCAAATGAGCTTTTCCTAAGCCATTAACTTTCTTTTCATGGCATTAACAGAGATTGCAATGCTGATAATTGGATTGATAAATGGACAAACTCAAGACATTTTTCATTTTGGATGAGAGCCGTCGCTCCGTGCCCTTCAGCCTGTAAATATAAAGCTGATGACAGATGTGTTTATCAGACGTGAGGCAGCCAGCGCGGACGTCTGATTTAATCTGTAACAAACCTATTTGTCTTTAAAGATCCTGTTTGAGTCAAATCGCTTCACAGGAAGTTTTCAACGTGTAACAGCAGTTTCCAAAAGTCTCCATTTTCTGGTGTTTGAAAAAACTGAAAACGTAGCAAAGGAGATGCGTTTTAAAACGAGGACGTAGCCTGAGTGGAGAGAGCTGTGAACGCTGGCTCTCAGTCTTCCCCTCGAGCTGCAGTCACCATCAAACATTCAGAATTGAACAGTGCAGTTTGTGTATTGTCCAACCACATGTAAAGATAATACCTGTTCTGAATGGCCGCAGTTGGCCATATCCAGATGTTCTGTTGATGGTCTGTTGACAGGTAGTAACACGTGCCGTGTCAATGTTGCAATGTTTGTAATATTATTATTATTATTTTTTAACATTATTTTCCTCTGTGCCGCAGATAAAACAGAAAACGGAGATGTTCACCAGAGGAAGAGAGGACCTCATGCGGGCACCTCAGATGGACAGGAAACAGGAAGTAAACAACAGGAAGCGGTTGGGAAGATGGGAAGCAGCTGGAGACGAATTATTCTCCTCATCCTTGCGATCACCATCCACAACATCCCAGGTGAGGATTTGACTTCTTCAAATTTGGCGCGAACCATTCACCAGGACTCGAGGACGAACTGATTCAATTTTGGGGGTCAAGGGTCAAAGGTAGAAAACACTTTTCAGCCATTACTCAAGACTTCACACAGCAACTATGACAAATTATGTAACCTGAACACCAGGGGGCGGCTGGGGTTTTACCAATAGAAGAAAATATGATGAAGAAGATAAATATAACAAGCTGAACTGACATTACAGATGTGATGTGAGCTGTATTAGTGATACACATGTAGATAACAAATATAGTATCATTACCAAGGTTCATTTAGAAAAACTCCAACAATGAACATGTGCTGCCACATCTTCAGCAGCTCAGGTTGCTCTGTACGGAGAGTGGGATGGAAAGCTCACTGAATGCAAATACTTTGATTGCATTCAGCGTTCAAGTTGTTTGAAAAAATTTAGGGCAAACAATCCTGTCAAACAGATTCTGCAAGAATACGCCGCGTATTATTGAACCCTACCCCAATCTGTCAGTTCTAATAAGCCAATTAGACTAATGACCTGTCAGTCACACATCACAGACGACACCCAGCGAAGAGCGGTGAAACGTTTTAATTCAGGAAACAAAGACGACACAATTCATGTAAACATCAACAGAGAAGGAATTAACGGTGATTACTCACATTTAAAGGGGCTGACAGAAGAGACCACCAACACAGAAATTCATAGTTTGATTCACATGTAGCTTAAATGCTTATGTTTTTTTTTTTTTTTATCTTATTAGAGAGCTTGGGCTGGGCTGAGAGCGGTAGCCGATGTGAGCCTATAAAGCCGACTCGGACAGTGTGTTTGTGTAAAATTGGTGGCAGAAATAATCTTGAGTTCCCTAAACCCCTTTCCCTGTAGTTCTTCTCAATAAAGTCGAGCTTCAGAATCTTTTTTTCGCGTGTTGTGTTTCACCTCAGTGGAGAAATTGGAAGATGTTCTTGAGCCGCTGTAACACCGCACGTCTTACACTGAGCTTTATTTAATCCAAAGACGTGAAGTGACTCGCTTTATTCTTCCCTACAAGCCGTTCGAACGCCTCACAGGGACGGCAGCAGCGGAAAGGAAACACTGAAATGCAGTTTCCTTTTCTTTATTATGAATTGTATAATGTTACAATAATACTGCGTCTTTCTATATTGTTTTGATGTGTTGAAAGAAAACGAAATAGGCGACCCATGGCAAATCTGCGTCAAGCTAAATTAGCCAAAACAACAAACAAACTTTTCCCACAATTCTTTGCATTTTTTTATTAAATACAAATCTAACGCCACACATATTCAATAAATTAATTAATTCACATTAATTCATTCAGGTTGCTGTGTGAGATTTCGAGGTATTTTGAACTAAAACATGTTTCAATCATTTTAATTTTAAGAATATTTTGTCCTATTTCTACATAGTGTTTGTCGATGTGCAATGAGTCACAGTATCTCCTCTGTGGATCTCAGTTTTCATTGCTGCAGTCTCATTTCGTCTTTCTGATTGGAGGGAACGATAAACTATGAGGCTTCACACTTTCAGACTTTCCTGCATTTGTGAGGAAATGATTCAATCTTTTGCTCCTCTACATTCATCTGGTGGTTTGATCAAAGGTGGAAAAACAGAACGCGTCATGAGCAGAGCGTTGAGCTGTGGACAATTAACAATTTGCTCACATCAAAGTGGAGTCCTCATAATTAACGAGAAAATGCAATTTCACTTGTTTTAATGATTTTCTGTCACTCCTGATTTGTTCTATCAGTAACAGCTAAATTATATTCACAGTGTGGAGCTATTGTTTGCTCCAGGAAGTGGGGATGAAAGGCAAATTAAGTGCTGTGTGTAGGAGGAGATTAAATGACGGTGGCTATGTTACCAAACACTCACATTAAATGTGAGATTTGATGTAAAAGGCCGCTTCATTAGTGACTGCAGCCGTTCACCTGCATACACCTCAGTTCTCATCATTGTAATGTATTCATCCAAATGTGCTCCTATACAAACACACACACACACACACACACACACACACACACACACATATACACACAGGAACTGCACATGTTATAGGTTGTAGAGATCTCCTCTGAGACTGTTAATGAAACAGACCTCCCACAGCCTCAGCTGCCGACCAGCAAAACAAAACTCACTGAGCACAAATCAAATTAAGATGTGATTCACATCTGCAATTGACTGAGTCTAATAAGTTGAACCCAACCGTGAATTCTGTCTGTGCGTTTCCTGCTCGAAAAGGCGGCAACGAACTCTGGCATTTAGAAAAAATACGTGGCTTCGATCATTGATTCGATTTATTTCTTTCATACGTATCACATCCATCGTGTCGGATCGGTGCTGACGTACTTACCGCTCAGCACGGTGGTCCATCTACTGTAGCTGCTCATGGCTCCTGTCACTGCGGCGACGGGCCCTGCTGACGGCTCTGAGGCGCGTCCCCCACAGAGGTGTGCACCCTGGTTTACTGAGGAAACACATGTTGCAGGAGATCAGGTGGTGAAGATCTGAGTTTAAACAGTTTCTTTTTGTAAGTTTCAAATCAATATACAACATATACTCCAACCAGCCACAACAGTAAAAACAGTAACAGCTGATTGGTGTATCTCCAAACGTACCGAAGAGCAGCCGTCTGCTCGGCTGTTCGCCATGACGCCTCAGACTTCCTGCAGTAAAGGAGACGAGATTAGATATAAAA
This sequence comes from Seriola aureovittata, assembly GCF_021018895.1. Lineage (NCBI taxonomy): Eukaryota > Metazoa > Chordata > Actinopteri > Carangiformes > Carangidae > Seriola > Seriola aureovittata. The sequence continues at coordinate 3,005,789 of NC_079384.1, forward strand.
TTCAAAGTTGAGCAGAATCAGCCGAGCATTGTGTTGAATCCCAGCTTCTGTCTTGACAGATTAATCACAGATTGTGTGACTTTAACCTCCTGCAGACCAACAGCTTTGCCTTCAAGTTACTGAGCAGCTTAACTCACTGATAGGTGAAGAACGCCACCCCAGCTGGACAGCGAGGAAGTCTACTTCACGCCGTCTGTTGTGCTCGTTAGACCGTCGGTTTTAATCTCGAGCTCGTTGTTACACGGTGAAAATTTAATTTTTGACAATTTTTTGCCCAGAAAGTTTGAATTTCAAACGACAGCTCGGCGTCATAACTGCTCGTTATCCATTAATGTTCTTCACATGCCCATTTCATTCATAATAAAAGTTAAAAAAAAGTGGAAAAACATTATTAATATCAACACTACTTTCTTCTTCCTGTAAACAGCGGGATGTATCCTGCTGTAATGGGGCGTTATGGGTAATTTTTGCAGACACAAATTGCAGCAAACGGGAATCTTTGAAACACACATTCACCAGGTAATCATGTCATTTTCCTCCAGCCACAAAGCGCTGAGGTCCTTACACACTCTCTCTCTCTCAGCGGCTGAAAAAGCTCTATTTTATACAGAAATCTTGGTTCAACACTAATATTAACCTGTTACATTATTAGCTGCTGAAAGAAAACAGCCATTTAGTGAGTGCTTTTTCTCGGGGTGTGATAAGTGCGCTGCTCTCGACACCTGGCGCTCCCCGCGGGAACAGAAGCTCTCATTCTGGTGCGTCGCTCTTCCGCTCGAACGACGCAAACACCAGCCGCATAATAACACGTGGCGATCTTCAAAGAGGATCTCAGGCAGAGCCGTGACAGGGGTTCGGTGACGGTCCATCAAACTGAGCGGGAAATTGATGGCCGTCCTCCACCGCTGGGTTGATCCTTGTTTGTTTGACGGAGGGAGGGAGGTCACTGACAGCGAACTGCAAGCGGCTGCTCTGAGCAAGAGGCCATGATATCGAAATATTGCTGCACTGATAGTGATATTATAATAGAGTATACGATGTCATAAGCCATTTTTTAATATTGTTGTCGCGGTAACCCAGACTGAGCAGTTTGCTGTTTGTTTGTTTGCAGTGACCTCGGGCTTTTACAAAAGATATTTGGTCACCAACATAATTTTATTAAACTAAACTTGTTGCTGTGAATAATAATCACAAGTGAAGTAGAATCACCGCCTCACCGGTTGTATCCCTCCGCCACTCGGACTGGTTTCAGCTTTCATCCCTGTTTGTCCAGAATCATATAAATCATCAACCGTCTGTGTTTTTTCATAATTGCTGTGTGAAGTCTTGAGTTATGGCTAAAAAGTGTTTTCTGAGGTTCTCCGTGACCTTTGACCTTGGAATACCGAAGTCTAATCAGTTCATCCTTGGGGTCTAAGTGAAGGTTTGTACCAAATTTGTAGAAATTCCCTCGAGGTGTTACTGAGAAACTGTGTTTTGCGAGCGTCACCATGACCTTGACCTTTTGAACTTTGACCTTTAGCCACCAAAATCTAATCATGGTGAATGTTTGTGCCAAATTTAGAAGAAGTTCTTTCGAGGAGTCACTGAGACGTCGTGTCCACGAGAAAAACAGTTTCCCTCCGGCAAATTCATGACATCAATCAGAGCAGTGACATCATACTGATCAATCCGCTGCTCTGTTTCTCTGTTTGTTATTTCTCACTGATCCGATTTTCTATCACACAGGATATTTGCTCCAAAGCAAATCTCTTTTGGAGTCGCTCTGAATATACAGGCATGCGATGAGCTACCGTTAATTCAACATTTCAAGGGAGTAAGTCGTTTTTCATCAAGCAATTTGTATTTTGTGATCCAGTTATGATGCATTTCGAAATGTCACCTTGCTGTCCCTGATGAGGGGAGGAAGAACAGCAACGGCATAAAGAGCGATGAGAGGAGACCTTGATGTGGTTGAAAGAAACATCTGCCCATAAAACAGATGTGAAATATAGTAAAAATTTAAAAAAAGGAAAAGTTCTGCAGTAGAAAAGAGGAGAGGGAGCTGAGAGAGGGGAGGTGCAGTAATGTGGAGAAGGAGACGGGAGAGGAGATTAAAGGAAAGTGCAGTGGAAATGAGTGGCTGCTGTGACAATGGGCTGTCAGCTGCAGCATCGCCAGACTCGCTTAAAAGAGCATAGAACAATAAACAGGAATTGGGTAGGACCAGCCACACACACACACACACACACACACACACAAAACCAGTCAGAGTTTCCTCTTGGGAGTGAAAAACGGATGAGAAAAAAAAAGGTGAAAACACAGGTGCCAATATAAAACGTTTCTCATTTCCTCCGTGACAGTTAAAGACTCACAATCAGGTCCGATCTCAAGAATCATCTCAACCAGTTTTCCCTCTTTGCCTCTGAAGCTAGTGTGACTCAGTTTATTCAGACTCCTCATGTGATTTTAATTTATTTTATTATTACTTTTATTATTATAGTGGCTGCGTCAAGTTTCCTTTGTGATGCAAAAGCAGAGAGTTCTGCACAGACATCCTCCAGCCATCCATCAAGTGATAAAAAATAAATAAATAAGTAAGAAAAGATTCTGGTGTTTTGGACTTTTACAACATTCTTGAGTCACATCAGTGTCAGAGCCGACACCAGTACCTGTTCCTCCGCCGCTGCCCCGTCTCCTCGGCTGTCAGGCCTGTCAGGAGTTCTGCAGCTGAAGCCAGGAAAGTAAAAAGTTTAGTTTTTTATCCAGTTCTGTCCAGTCCATGAGATATTCTCTTCATGGCCGTTCATTTAATGGAGATTCCAGCAGAGACACTGACGCATGAGTCTCGTGAGTAAAAACCTTGACAGGTGTGTGGGCATTTAGTGCTCCCCTGCTGCTGACCCCGAACTCTGTTTTGGAAGAAAGACTCTTAGCTCGGCAGACTTGCAAAACACCCCCCGCCCCCCCGCTCACATTTCCAGCTGTGCAGCAGTACTACAGGTGAACAGCTGTTGTTATTCTTCGGCAGCATAAGTGGCGTTCCTGAATTAGGAGGACAGTTAAGTGATTACGTTGAGCGCGTGATACCGTTTCTTCGGGATGTTTGAAACTTAGAGACACGAAAGAAAACAAAAGGAGGAAAGTCGTCATTGTGAAAACGGCATCTTTAGATCAGTTTAGATTTTAGAAAACGTCTGGCCCGCCCCCAGCCTTGTTCTAGCTGCGCCAAACACCAAACACTGAAACTCTCTAAGCTGATGTTTTATTCAGGCTCTCCAGCGCAGATAGTTTTCTAATGGCTGGTTTCTAACGGCACCGTGGCGTTTCATTTCAGACAGGATTGAGATGGATTGAACCCACAGTGTAACTGAAGGGTGCTTTCTCCCCATAATGCAGCCGCGGTATGTTCACCTGTAATGGGCCGGAGAGAGGTTGATGTGAACCCGTGTGCGTTTGTGGTGAGATGTGATGACAGGCGCTGGGGTTATAATGAAGTGGCCGCTGGGCTCTGGACGTCTGCAGCTGCTGATCTTTTACTCTCTTGCCATTGTGTCGTCTCTCCGCTCTTTCTATCGTCTGTCTTTTGCTTCTTCTTTCTTCTCTTATTCTGTCTGTAGCTTGTTCTTGGTCTGAGGCAGTGTAGCTTGATGCTATAGTCATTTGACAATGGAAGGATATATATAGGAAGGGAGAGAAGTGGTTGAAGGACGGTAAACAACACACTAATTACTAGTATATAATAAGTATTTAAGCCCTTTCCAGTCACTGATGTTATGCCACTCAATTTAAAGAGCTTAAGACTTAAAATAAAGAGCTGGAAATGAACGTACATGTGGAGCCACTGTGCGCTGCAGCTTCAGTGCTGCTCAGCTTTGATTCGACAGGATGAAATACAAAACGTCCCATCGCTGATCAGCTGTAGTGAGATCTGTTGACATGATTCACACCTTTTTTTTTTAATACACATCAAACCATTCCAGGTGGTTGTACAAAAATATCAACCATACATTTAAAATAAAACCTTCATTTGACACTTATTCTGGCTGCAAGAACAAATGACTAAATATGACTCCAGTTTTCCAGCTGGACAGTAAAACTCGCCGTGTGACATCAGTAACCACGGGAGCGACCAGAGGGAAATGGTATCTGACTATCAGCTGTATCGCTCCGGTGCATAAAGACATTAATGTGTTTGGAACAACATCTGCTTCAAAGATTCATTTATTTATTTATTCATTCATTTATTTATTTATTCATTTATTTATTTATTTATTGTGGTCCAGTGAATGTTTACTGTATCACTGTCTACAAGTGATCATCATAAATATGATGTGATGACAGTAACCGTGGACGGCAGTAAATGTAATGAATGACAAAGTTGCGCTGCTGATGCTCTGAAAGAATCTCCATGTTCATCAAGCACCAAAAACAAAACAAAAGTGCTGAGCAGAAGAAAAGTGGAGAAACAGAAACGTGTGTTTTGCTTTTATTAGGTGGTCACCGCTAGTGTTAAAACCATGTTCTCACACATTCGCTCTACAGTTGTTTTACTGATGTAATTATGTAATAATAATAATAATAATAATAATAATAATATAGTGTTAACCAATAGGATAGAGCTACAAAACTCTAAATGAGCTCTTAGGCAAGAAAAATGTTTGTTTAATGGAGGAAGTTCTTGGGATTTGATCATGTGATTCCAAAGGCTGGTGACTCTGTGGAGGCTTTCAGTCGTGCGTCATGGTCATCCAAGAGAAGCTGAATCGAGGTTGTAGATACTTGAAGACTTGACTTTACCTCTCTTCCGAGACTTTTACTTCAACTTTTCTTGGATATCTGTGCGCACAGCTCCGTGGGGCTCGCTCTGGTCTTGTTTTGTTTTTTTTAATCTTTGAGGGGAAGGAAAATCAGGGAATTTGCATGTTTTATTATTGTAATAATGTAGCTGCTAATGGCATGACCGGACGTGACTGCTTGTCGGCGTTTGAAGTAGGTGTAATTCCCTTCCTCTGCTGAAATGCAAAGCAGCCGCCTGTAGATCTGACGGCGATGAGCGCACACACACACACACTCACACACACACACACACACGCTTCTCAAACACACAAATACACTCATGGATAGATCACACTCCGTGACCTTTTCACTGTCAGTTTCAATGGTGTGTACTTAAAGTATGCATGACAGGAATAACAGATGAGACGAATGGAACATCAGAGGAGAGGGAAGCTGCTCAGAGTGTGCAGAGCTCACAAAGAGGGGAACAGAGATAGGTCACAACGGTAGTAATCTCCCTTGGTGCAGCAGTCGTAGTACGTCGCAGTTGCAGAAGCAGAAGCTTTCCAAAGTAAATATCAACTGTGCAATTGCTCAGACAGTTTGAAACAAAGCAAGACCCGATTTTTTTATTATGTACTCTCCGTGGTGGATCAGTAGTTTCCTCTGCAGATGCATTTAAGGGGAATGAAACATCAGTGGCAGGTTTCATCAGCAGAAACCTGACTGCACAAGGTAAGACCAAATAAAAGAAATACAGCGTATACCTTGGACTTGAAATCTCCACGGACTGTTGCTGTGAGTAGATCACAGGGTTCCCTCAGAAAGAACAGACCGAAGCCTTCATGTGTTATATGAAGCATTGCCCTTTTTGCTCACTTTACTTTCCTATTTCTACTCTCTCTGACATTTTCCTTCCTCTTTCTTGAAGTTTTGTTTTTCCCGAGTTACAGAGGATTCAAAGAGGACAAAGACATGAAAGTCACGAGTCTGCTGTCTGTTTATATCTGCAGAGGGCTTGGCTGTGGGAGTTGGATTTGGAGCCATTGGAAAAACTTCATCTGCTACTTTTGAGAGTGCCAGGTAAGACTGGTGTCGAGGCCCACAAAGATCTATACAGATCACATCTCTGTTTATCCAGAAATGACCCTGTTCTTCTCTCAAGAGAGAAATGAAGTGAGTAATTCATGAAAAGCATCACAGCTGGCCACTAAACTGTGGATCCCGGGAAGCACCGTGAAACGACAGGTAGTCATGAGATTAAAAAATGTCTTTTTTTAGGTATTATTCAATAAGTCTGTGGTGTTAACCCAATGACAAGAAAAACTGTGCTGTGTTGTGCGCTGCTGACATCTAGTGGTCACACTGCGGTACTGCAGTCACACACAGAGAATCTGACTGCACCTTCACTTAAACTTTATTTCTAACACATGGACGATAAATCCTCCTTTTTCCTGACCACAAAAACAAAGTAAACAGAATTGAAACGTTGAAATAAAATATGAAAATAAAACATTTAAAAGGATATACAAGTAGAGAAAGTTGAGCCATTAAAATGATCATCAAATAAAAAGAAGGAAATTAGCAAGGGATCAGAATAGTACATATATGTAAAGATTCATCATATATTTTTAATATCTGAACATATACACATTTTATTATTGATATTTCATATATGTTTAAACTTATGTCTTCATATATCAGAGGATGTCTATATGTGATAATAATATATCCCCTTAACAGGTGACATCACTCCTGATATAGGGACATATACTGTATGTCATATATGACATTTCTGTACAGGACAGGGCGTCAACATGAGCAGGACTTCCTGTAGTTGCATCCATACAAACGCCGGCTGGACAGTCAGGTGCTGCGTGGTTCGCTGCTGACATCTGGTGGTTACATTTTGGTACTGAGGAGGTCAAAACTCCCAGCAACACTTGCAGGGTACAGAAGAATACATTCATCATTCATCAGGGTCATCCAGTTCCTCTGTTTACTGCAAGTGTTGCTGGGAGTTTTGAGTTCTTTAGAATATTTTTCCTTTCTCCGTGCACCTTGGAAGAAGATGGAGTGATGCCAGAAACCTCAGCTTTGTTTCTACAGTCTCTTTTCTCATTCATGTGTCCACGCACATACACACATACACACATACACACATACACACATACACACACTCATAAAGAGTCTGACTCTAAAGAAAGTGTTCTTGAAGTTAAATATGTATTTGCCTGAAACTGGACGTCATGGTCATGATTTGTTTTCCTCTGATTTTAAACAGATATTTTACATTTCTTTAGTTAATCTCTCTCTCTCGCCTCTGTTTCATTTATTATTTTTATTTATTTACTCTGTGTTCTTACTCTGTAAAGCAGCCTTTATTTATTATCATTATTATTATTATTATTATTATTATTATCAATGGAAATCTTGAGGTGATAGATTTTCAAGAAAATGTCACAAGAAAGTAAATGTATGAAACTCTGTCTCGTTCTTCCCTTCATCAGGTGAGATATCTTCGTGTCTCGTGTTCTGTTCAGTTGCAAATATTTAATGTTCTGACTGTTTATTATTTGTGACTTCCCTCAGAAATCTGGCCATCGGCATTGGCATCCAGAATTTCCCAGAAGGCTTGGCGGTGAGCCTGCCACTCCGCGGCGCGGGGGTCTCGACATGGACGGCCTTCTGGTAAGGGAAGACACGTGTCTGTGTCAGCTGTTTCAGAGTACGATAAACAAACAACAAACAACCATTGTACAGATACAGTACAGATACTTTAAATTCAAATTCAGATACTGTAACCTGATTGTTTCCAGATGCCATGGTTAGGCGTCTTTTCATCACTAAAAGTATTATTGCTTTTATCAGACCTGAGGGCAGCAGAAAGTTTTTTTTTAAAAGCAAACTCAAGACCTTCCTTTGTAGTCTTTTTATTAAATTTTATTTATTCATCTTTCTATTTATTTATATATTTTAAACTGTTTTACTGGTTTTTCCTTTTATTCTATTATTATTTTTATTTTATTTTTATTTTTATTTTTATTTTTATTTTTATTTTTATTTTTATTTTCATTTTTTTTTTTTATTTTATTATTCCTGGTTTTATTCTCTTCCAAACATCTCCTCTCTTTTAGCATTTTATTGTTTTATCTTTATTTTGTCTTAATCTTTATTTGATTTAATAATATTCTAGTTGTTTTCTGTTGCTTCTTTCCTGTAAAGCACCTTTGTGTTGCATTGTTTGTATGAAGAGTTCTGTACAAATTGATTGATTGATTGTTGTTGTTTCCCGCTCAGGTACGGCCAGTTAAGTGGGATGGTAGAGCCTGTTGCCGGGTTACTGGGCGCCGTCGCTGTGGTTTTGGCAGAACCTCTGTTGCCGTATGCGTTGGCGTTTGCTGCCGGGGCGATGGTCTACGTGGTGGTAGATGACATCATACCAGAGGCTCAAGTCAGGTAAGAAGGATCATGGGTAAAGGAAGAAGAGCGCTCTTTTTCCAACATCACGCACTTTTCACTTTTTGTTTTTTTTTTGTTTTTTTTAATTTTCTCTGTCTTGGCGTCACCAGTGGAAACGGGAAGCTGGCATCCTGGACCTCCATCTTGGGCTTCGTAGTGATGATGTCGCTGGACGTGGGCCTAGGCTGAGGTCACCGGGACAAACGGTACCATGTCAACAGAAACCCTCAGTGGCCGTGAAGTCGTGACAGTGGTGCTGACCTCAGTTTTAAAAAGGGGACCAAATGAAGTGTTTTATTCTGAAACACTATTTATGAATTGTTGCTACTTGAAATTGATTCATTCAACAACAGGAAACAGAACTGTTTTGTAAAACACACGAGGATGACTGTACTTGATTAATTATCGTTAATGTGTGGTGGATAACTCATTAGGGAATGAATTTATAAATATTTAATGAATATACTCCTGATTGCAGAGCTGGTGAATGTTTTTTGAGAGGATGCGGCTTTTTGAGTTTTTCTTTTTCAGAAAACATTGTTTTAGAAATTAAAAAAAAAAAAACTGTCAGTTATGAACGTTAAATGAATGTAATTTTTTTTTTGTTTTGTTTTTAGTTTAATTCTTCCAGTTTTTGTATTTCCTCATAATGGCAATACTTGAAGTCTGGTGTTTGATCCGTTCATTCATTGGACCGTGCATGAAAAATTAGATTTTGCTAATTTCATTCTGCAAGGCACAGTGTGATTATGGTGTTCTGAGGTATGAAATTCCAAATGTGACTTATTCTCAATCTGCATAATTATGACATTTATGTGGATATTTGACAGTAATTAATTGACTTATTCAGATGTAATACATCACTTTATCTTCTTCTAAACAAATCTCCCTCTCAACAGTCTCCTGTCATCTACAGCTCAGTCTGAAGGATCACATGATGTGATGTCTAAATATTAAAATGCTTAATTATATGTTAAATATTTATATAATTAAACAACCAAGTGATTCTCAGTTTTCTTCAACGTATTGGTTTTCTGGTCGCTCAGTGTGTTTTAATCCATCTGCCTTTCGGACATTTAAGATGAAGAAGATTCACTTCTCTGTCTGTTATCAGACTCTTGGTCAGTCAGTCCTCCACTTTGGTCCAGACTGAAATATCTCAACGTGACGCCCTGACTTTTCCTTTACTTCCCACCATGAGCTTCACATCGATTGTTGTCGACCTTTTATCAACCTATAATACTTTGCCAAACTACTTTCAGTACATACCTGTCGGCCCAGTCACTAACTGACGGAGGAGACGTGTGAAGAGTTTTAAATTATTGTGAGGTTTGGTTCTTATTTTTTAATTCAACAAATAACAAAAGAGAAAAACAGAAATTACAAAATTATTATAATTATTCTTATAATTTTGATTTGAGTGGTTTTACACACACTGACCCTGATCTAGTACAAGTACTAGAGGGAACTTAACTGAGGCAAGCTTGTAGTTTTCATAAAAGAAAAACAGCTCTTCTAAAATACTTAGCTAACTTGTGATGAACATGTGACTGAAGAAGCTGCAGGGTAAATACTAATAATGAAACAGAGGCCACACACTATTTGTCCTCACATTTAATATTTTGACTTATCAGTCTTAACAAAACAACGCATGACAACAACAAGTCATTGAAGAAAGAAAAGACAAAAGGTGGTCCATAAGCTGCAAATAAAACAAAAGCTGTAGCTGAAATAAAAATGAATTGACATAAACACGCCTCCATCTCACGTAGCTACAGAACTGTGGCTGGGACAGGTTTGTATTGCAGGAAGTTAATGAGACTTGTTGGCATCTCCAGCTGGTCGATACAGTGGATCTTGTCGATCTTTTTGAGGTATCTTCTGACAGCGAGTCGGCACTGTGAGGTCAAGGCTTTTGGATTTCCTGGAGACAGAAGAGACATAAAATGTGTAAGTAAAAACAAACACAATATAATACAATTAAAAACTGACTGTTTGTGTGATTTTAGAAAAATTTTATCTAACAAGTTCTGTCTAAAGCTTAAGGGTGTTTTTTGTGGCTGTTTGTGATGTTTACCAGAAATTAACTACTCAATGTAATTTGGGACTAATTTATTGCAAACTTTGTATTCTTGTCTGTAGACAAATTTACGCTGGGTTACACAAGCAATTACCTGGAATTCATTTATTGCAAGTGCAACGAATGAACAACACTTCTACTTCCCTATAATTAGCACCACATTATATCGTCCTTTCCAGGGAACGTCCATGAAAATGATAAAAAAATTATTCAGAAATTACAGACTCATTAAAATAAAGTGGAACCAAAATGCTATTAACCCTTTACAAATTTGAGTCTCAAGATTATATGCAACTGCTCAAGTTTAACAAGAATGCAGTGGCCTTCGGTTTCTTTCTTTGTTATCTTTGGTACCATCCACTGAGAATACAGAACAGAACGGAAACGTGGATGATTAATATTTTTCATTCAACACCTCTTTCCTCGAGAAGCAGCTCCACAGCCTCGTTCTGCTTCGTGGACTTCTCGATGATCAGCGTAGGAAGGTAGACGTTTGCACCGAAGTCGATCAGAAGCTGGATATACTCCACGCCACAGCCATGCCTGAGGCACATCTCCAGCACAGTTTTAGGCTGCTTGATAGAACTCAGCAGCTTTGCATCTGTGCAGTTGTAATCTGGGTCCGCCCCGTAGAGGAGCAGCAGTTTGAAACACTCCATGTGTCCGTAAACAGCAGCCAGGTACAGCGGCCCGCTCGACACCCTGGCACTGGAGGTCCAGAGCAAGACTTTGGAGCGAGAGTTCACCTCTGCACCATGTTTAAGCAGTTGCTTTAATATCTCCACATCACCCTCCCGAGCAGCATTAAGTACAGGGGAGCAGTTGTTGGATGAGTTCCCGTTGGGGTTGGCGCCTGCTCCTAGGAGCGCTAAGACACAGTCCAGGTATTTCCCACGAACAGCTGCAAAGAGAGGCGTCTGAGCCTTGACATCCACGCAGTCTACCAAGGCTCCGTGGGCTAGCAGGACCTGCAGACAGCTGAGATGGCCTTTAGACACTGCAGCGTGCAGAGGCGTGCCTGCAATGCCCCAACCACCTCTGCAGTTGATGACCTTCTTGTAGATTTCTTGGCAGAGCATCTCATCAAGGAGTCTGTCATTGTTTTGTAACACTGTTTGTCTTAGCTGAGAAATTTCACAACTACTCTCTTCTTCTTCAGAGGTCCTTAATCGGAGCATAGAACCTGCTCCGGAAAGACAGAAAACACACATCACATACAAATGATAAACATTAGTACAATACAAATAATAGACGACAAACCCTCTGTGGGCATAAATATATATATATATATATATATATATATATATATATACGTGCTTTAAGATGTGTGCAGTAACTTATTTGTTATTTGTTAACACCAATATGTTTTTCTGTACTTTTACCTATTTAATGTTTATTAATTTATCTAAGTGTGTCGTAGAAAATTGGGCATTAAAATAATAATATAAAATATGTTACTGTTGAGTAAAATATTTATTTCTAGCAATGACGTCTTCTTCTTCTTGTGTTGTTGTTGTTGTTCTGACAGACGGATGATGGGGAAAGAAGACATATTCAACGACAGCTTGATGCATAAACGCTGGCTAAATGTGAACTATGTTCCGTACTACAGTACAGTCGCTACCTATTGTATCTCCATTCAACACACAGTTTAACGTCACCTATCTGTGCTAATACGTGCTCCCCAACAGGGAGGGTTTTGCTAATATTCAGTTAAAACAACCAACTCGACGTTAACCTGCAAATTTGGCGTCGCAAACTTCGCGTGCCGTGGCTTTTAAATGAGTTCTGGCAACATAAAGTACCGTTTCTAATATGTTTTTTTTGTTGTTTTATATTGGCCTACCTACGATGCGTCTTCACTTGCTGCTGCTGCTGCCTTCATCTTCCTGTTTCATCTTCTTCCTCGTCGTCGTCGTCTTCTTCTTCTTCGTCTTCTTCTTCTTCGTCTTCTTCTTCGTCTTCTTCTTCTTCGAGGTTTAATGGCGGCTGGCGAATATTAGCATTACCGCCGCCAACTGGTGTGGAGGCTGTTTTTGGGCCGGTTAAGCTTTTTCTTAAAGTCTGATTTAAAGTTTCCTTGAAATGTTCACTGATGTATTTAAAGGTTTTCTTCCTATCTTATTTTTATACTTAAGAAATCACTTAACTACGCAATATCACACGAGAGGGAGTGATTTGCTGAATATCAGAACGGCTGTGATTCGGTCATAGGTAGGTAGGAAGCCACTAATCATTTAATACAAATGTTATTTCTTGAAATATATTCATCTTTGCAAAGTTTGTTACAATCTAAGACAGATAACGACCGTTAATGTAACGCTAAATAACGGTTACCGGAAGCACCTGTGAAGCGGAGTGATACATGTAGTTAAAAGTCCCAGTGCTGTACATGTTTAGCATGACGACAATAGGCTTTAGCACAAAGTATGGCTGTGCCTAACTACAGCCATTAGCATGTCTAGTTATGCGATGTTAACATATTTTGTATATACAGGCTTAATCTGTGAATTAATTAGAAAGTAAAAAGTATATTGTAACTGTATTCCCAATTAAACCCCCCATTTTCTGAATCTCTTTCTCACGTGAAGGGAAAACTTCTATCTCATAAAGAAAAATACAATTGTAGTCCTCTCCAGGCAACACGGATTGGCATCTTTTCTTTTAAAGCCATGTCTATTTAGTTTGCATGTGCGTCACAAAGCCTTTGTTTGGTTATTGATGAGGTCTTGGGTGTTGGTGCTTGGACAACAGGCCGCGGGCACAATGCAGAAGAACTTCTTTACTAAAAATGTTTTGACAACCCAGAACAAGATAGTGATTCCTCTAAATTCCTAAAACATAGATAAAGCAACCATTTGCACCCAACATAGCACAGACACAACAACAACGATCCTTTGGTTTCTGAGACTTGTTTCTGTCAGGATCTTTAGTTGCATCCTGACTGAGGGAATCTGACCGTTTCTATTGAGGGCCAGGGATTTTACAACATGGTAATGAGCAGCGCCGGCCTCCTCTGTCCACTCTGCCTCTGTAGCTGTTGCTGAGAGACAAAGTAGAAGTCACCCAGGCGCTCAGAGAGAGCGGAGGCCTTTTAAAACAAGACACCACCATAACTCATTGTGTGTGCAGGACGAAGGGAGGGGTGTTAGTGGAGGGAAATGTGAGTGTGTGAGTAAAAAGAGAGAGGTGGATTTGAAGTGAAGGAAGAGGGATTGAAAGGGACACTAAATGTTTAACACTCGAGATGAGGGGAGACTCCAGTGACAATGACCGAAAAAAAAAAAAAAGATGAGAGGAATCCAACCATTTAACGCAATGATGGGAGAGTATTGATTTCTGTGATGTCCCTGTGAGACAATTTTTTTATTCTCAGAGGAATATGATTTGCTCTGCAACATGACAGACACACTTGTGGCACTACTGTGGATTCTGTGTGTGGTTTGGATCAGTGCAGCTGGAGGTGAGAAGACTCATTTTATAATGAATTAAGACTAGAAATAAAGATGGTGATATTTTCTTTGTCTTGTTCAGGGAATTTAAAGTCAGCGAGAAATCATAGCTTTGAACTCTCCAGATTCCCTACTCTGTAATTATCCTGGGCAATGGAGGCACTGCTAAAGCTCAACTTTTTCATTTTTACTAGCCTGTATTTTATATTTTATAAGGTTTTTCTGAATTTAACTTCTCATATAGCCCTTTTTATCTCAAGTGAACTTTTACATCATTACGATGTTTAAGAAAGTATTCCCAGCTGCACTGCCGTCATTCTCACTCAGAAATATCCCATGAAATGATTATTCACAGTGTTTAAAGCTTAATTTACAGTGATGAATGCATAGTAAATGTACAGCCACATTGTGAAAGTTTTATAAAGTCGGACAGTGAATAGATTTGAATCTGAGTTTTAATTTGAGCTGAGGATGAGGCCGACATGTGTAATATTTGAATGTAAGAGATGACTGCTCATAAAAGAGTTCATCTTCTTTTCTCTGCACTTTGATGCAGACAGAACGAAGAGGCTTGGCAGGAGGAGACGGACAGAAACTCAGGGTGTATTGAAGAAAACCTGCCAGCGAGCAGGTTAGGTTCACATATTAAGTTACCATGGTAACTGACTCAGAGTTAAAGGTATTTCCCTCATCTCGGGTTTTTACTAAACACACTTCCTGGAATACCCCCCCCCCCCCCGCTCATGCATCGTCTGATAATGAGCTGAGTCAATTATTACAAACTGACAGTTAATATCTTTAGCAGCTGAAAAAACAAGTGGAATCTTCAACGGCAGTTTGGTTTCTTTATACATATTTGTGGCTGAGACGATAATTGATCCGATAAGCGATCAGTGTGTCAGCTCAGTGTGTGATTATTGCCCTTCAGAGGACATTCCCTGTCCGAAAGGTGGGCGGATCCACTTGTCCAGCACGCGATGTTACTGGATCTCCGAGAGGACATCTTCATGGTCTGAGGCGCAGGATTCATGCAGAGAGACTCCAGGAGGGGGTCTAGCTTCTGCTGACAGCCCGGAGCTGCAAAACTTCATCCACTACTCCTTTCCACTGTGAGTCCCATGAACAGTGTTTGTCTGCTTTTACATCATGTTTTACTCCTCCTCGGTTTCTATCTTTTAAGAGCAGTTGCATTGTGGTCCCTGTTTTTTGTCTAGGAAAACAACTGTGTGGGTATGGCTGAAGGGATTTGAGGGAGAAAGGCCCGAGCAGGCTGGGGTTGTGGAGCCAGTAAGTCCTGCATGGTTGGCTGGAGGCAAAGGGGGTGAGAGGGAGTGTACCCAGATGGCCTTGGGGATACGGGGACAGCGGAGGAGAGCAGATTGTGCTGGACGATTCCTCTACCTCTGTGACAAAGAAGTAACTGGTGAGACTCTTGTTTCACTGAGGAATGACAGGGGCACACATGAACATAAAAAGTCCTTCCGTAATTCTGTAAAATGTCAAATGACAGCACTAACAGTTTGGGTATTTAATGGCGGCAATGCAAGAATGAGTGATTTTGGTTTATCCCTGTTCATGCAGAGGCTTTAGCGTCTGTAGACAGTTACCTGACTGGATTGGTTCTCATGACTGGCATCTATGCTCGAACCCAGATACATCCGCTTCCCAGTGTCCCGGACATTGGACAACGCACAGTGGAGGTCAGTAAAATGTCGGTCTCAAAGCCTGATTCCCGACCAAGAGCACAACATTGATGCACAACATCGCAGCTCATAGACACAGGCAGCATTGTTTGGTGGTAAAGGGTCAGAGGTTAACATCTACACATTGAGAAAGTTGTAACGCCTCAACACTTGCCCGACATGTTGCGATACTGTTGTTGTGCGTGAAAAGTAGTTAGCAAGCGAGCAGAAAAAGCTAATGGATAAATTGTTGAAATAGAAAGCTGAAGTATTAAAAACTAATAGTTAGGCAAACATAATGGATACATGGCAAAACTGATCAGTTAAAAGAAATGCAAACTTGACCAAACCAAGCTAAATACTGACAGTACAAGTGTATGAAAAAATATTGTAACAATATCTACTTTTAAATAATTAACAGTATTAAATAACATGCAGTTCCAAATGTCTCTTAATTATATGTTTGCTTGCTTAGAGAAGTATATTGTAAATATATATTATCACTGTAATCCCCCTGCACTGGAGTGCTTTGGACTTCGTATTGTCGGTTATGCTCCTTTGACGCCCACAGATGCAGCTGTTCCCAGGATTGTGGTTCAGTCACGCTGGTCAGTTGGTAACAGTGGAGCTGGTGGTCCGGCCAAGCCCACTGTCCTCTCTGGCCCGTGTTCAGATCCTTCGACCCTACTGCGACCCCAACCACCACCTGGTACCTCCAGGTACAGCACATCAGCTACTAAGTTTTCAGTACTGTCTCTGTAGGTGATGCTAAACGGTGCTGTTAACAATCTCCTCTTTGCTCATCAGGTTGCAGCTCTCTCCTTAATCCATTCAGCTGCTGCTCAGCGGTACCACTGTGTAACACTACAGGGGGCTGCAGCACGGGTCAGTACTGGTGCCACCTGCTGGAGGCCTGTCTGCCCACCACCAGTCCCTGCAGCCCCTACGACTCTGCAGCAGGGGGCCGTGGCTTTACTTTACCTCCCAGATACCCTGCAATACCACCCTTCTACCACCTCGTGGCAGATCTGTCTCTGAGGATAAACCCCAGCTCTGAACTGAAAACTATGAGCGTGAGTTGACCTCTGTTGCACTTCATTCACAATGTAAAGGTAGAATAGAATAATACTTTAATACTCACCTGTCTTTTCTGCCACAGCTGCTTCTTCCAGATTCAGCAATCATGGTGTACCCGGACGATGTTGTGGCTATACAGCACACTCGCGACTCTGGAACCTTCCTGCATTGCCTCAATAGTGAAGCTTCTCTAAACTCCTCCTGGCGCCAGAGTTACCTGTCCCTTAGGGGGGCAGAGTGGGGAGGCTGGTGGCAGGGAGGACTTACTTCGCTGACCCAAGGAGGCCGGTGGGTGGATGGAGTGGTGTGTGATCTGAGGATGCTGTACATGGACACTATTCACGGAGGCACAGAGCTCAATGATATCTTTGACTTCACACACACAGAGGAAACCACAGCCCTTGATATTAGGCCCCTGACTCCAGATCCTACTGCGAGTTTGAGATCTGAATTTAGGCTTAATGTCATCCACCCTCTGCCGGACGAAAAGAACCAAATTCATGTCCAAATCAACTCCCCAACACTCATTGTAATAAAGGTCCTTTCTGGTCAGAACGCCAGGAGCTCATGGTCAGCCCCAGTGCTCCAAACTGGGGTCCCCTTTCTTCCATCTTGCCCTGAAGATGTGGCTTCGTCTTGGCCTGGCTGTAAGAGACAGTCCCTTGAAGACTGGTTCTCCTCTGTGACTCTCTCTTTGCCCTCAGTGGGGGTTCAGACATTGGACATCAGTGTGGTGGATGCAGTAAACTCTCAGAGTGTGAGTGTGAAAGTATGTGGCCACGAGGCAGTGACAGGGCTCAGTGTTGAGCCACATGGATGCCTGAGGACAATAATCGACACGTCACAGGTGAGAATGCAATCCTTTATTTACAATGTATGCATTTTGTATATTTAGCCAAATGCAAAACTATAATTTTGCAAAAAATCAACATAGTTTTGTGCCGTTTTCTTTCACAATGGTATCTTTTTATAATTTTATATTGTAGTCTTTTACAGCCAAAGTAGAGGGCGGTTCTTCAGTAAAATTCACATGGGTCATTGACAACCTGGAGAAGTTTGCCTATGAAGGGGAATCTTACACCGTCGTGTTCAAGAAACCTGCCGAGCATAAGCTCAGGGTAAGACACTTTATTGTCTTTATGATATTACATTTGTCCAGTTATTTCCTTTTGATGTGTTACTGAACTTAATTCAGGATGACCAGAAATAGTAAAAAAGGAAGAAAGAAAAAAAGTCATCTGCAAACCTCATACTAGGTAACAGCATCCAACCCTGTGAGCTCCCAGAGCCAGCAATTCCTCCTGACGGCCGATGAAATGACCCCGCTGGCTGAGCCAGAGTTCAAGTTTGTCAGGGAGGTCGTAGCTGTGAATGCTACACACCTCTACACCCTCAGGGTCAAAGTGGACACCTCTATGCCAGTCACCTTCAGGTATGGCAATATACAGTATGGGTATAAATAACCCTCAGAAATCCTCAGAGAAAATGATCAGAATGGCATATTCTATACCTTACTTTACAACAAAGAATTCCACCTTGTTGTTTTTGGTCTGGTAAATCTAAATTTCCATGTGGCACGTGTCATACAGGTGGGATTTTGGGGATGGCAGTAGAAAGGTGAGCCAGGCCCAGTCTGCTCCATGTCAGACCATGGAAGGGCGTGTGGAGAGAGGAGTGTATGTCCAGGACTCAGTCAACTATACCTATTCCATTCCAGGTAAACATACACACAGACTATAAAGCTGCACAAGACAACATTTTTATATTAACAGTCAAACACTTCATTTTTTGTGCAACTTTGCCATTTCCCTGAGCTTTACGGAGCATCTTTCTGCTCATTGTTTTGGCTGTAGAGCCTGCAACTTTACATTTTGTTAGCTCTCACCACATTCATCAGCTATGTTTCCAGTAGCAGTAGGCGGATAAACCCACAGCTGCAGCAGTAAATAATTGAAAAAAAGTAAGCCATTAGCTGGTGACCATAGTGGAGCACTTAGCTGGTAAAGAGTGAAATGTTTCATGCAGGAGACCAAAACAAACCTTTATTTTGACAGGGATCCATGAAACATTTATAGATCTTTTTCAACCTCATTTACATCTTTATATATATATTTATATACTGTATGTTCTTGAAATTTTAGATTTTCTGAAAATTCCCTTCTTTATTGACATTCAGAGGTAGCAATAAGAATGACACTGGTTGACTCTGTGCTAACTTATTATTCAGTACATCGAAGTAAAACCCATTTTAATATTTCATTCTATGCAGATGACTACACACTTCATGTCCAAGTCTCCAACCAGTATGACAACATTGGTGCATCCATGAAGATTAATGTCCGCCCTAAATTGAGTCATGTGCACATTTCCTCTTCCCCCCCGGTACCCCTTGTCAAACATACTCTTCTTCTGGAAGCTTCTGCAGAGCCTTCCACCCATGCTGTCTTTTACACATGGGACTTTGGCGATGGCTCCAAACCCGTCCATGGCAACCACCATAAAGTCCATCACTCCTTTGGATCTGCTGGGTTTTATAACATCACAGTGTGTGCCAACAACACTCTCACAACCCTGACCGCCTGGCTTATCCTGGAAGTTATGGAGAAAATCTCCGGATTAACCATTAGCTGCAGCGAACTCAGTGAAGTAAGCTCTGCTACAGATTTCAGAGCTAAAGTTGCCACAGGTACAAGTCTCATCTGGGATTTTGACTTTGGTGATGGGTCCCTGCGGGGAAACCTTACAGACGGTTCCATCTCTCACATCTATAAGTCTCCAGGGAATTATACAGCAGTTGTAACTGTCTCCAATTCTGTCAGCAAAGTTCATCAGTCTATCAGGGTAGAGGTCTACAGTTTGGCTGTTAGTGGAGTTCTTCCTAAAGAATGCGTCATAGTTGGAAAAGACGTACAACTTACTGCTCTGGTGACGGGGAAAATATCCATTCTGAGTTTCCATTGGCAATTTGGAGATGGAGCACCTTTGACTGTAGTGACAGGACAGTCCACAGTCATGCATTCATTTCCAAGCGAAGGGGCTATTCATGTTAGCCTGACAGTGTTTAGTTCTCTTACATCTGTATCATTTAATACAAGTATCTGTGTTGAAGCACCAATAACCAGCATGGCATTGCAGTCATCACAGGATGTTGCGGCAGTAGGAGAAGAGGTATGCTTCAGGGTGTTAGTTTCCCCTGAACATATGACAGGTTACCAGTATAAGTGGTTTAGCAACTTTTCTAGTCTCACTAGCAAGATGGAAAACTCTCAGAGGTGCTTTGTCTTTAAAGATGAAGGTGTTGAAGAGGTTTCAGTAATGGTAAATAATAAAGTCAGCAACAAAACAGGCAAGGTTGCCATCACCATTCAAAAACCTGTGAGTAAGCTGTCCTTGGCGCATGATAGCCAAAGTGACACACTGACAGTCAATACATTAGCATCATTTTGGGTTGCTAATTGCACTGGAAGCAATGTGTCGGTAATGTGGGACTTTGGAGACGGTTCTCCGGTGGAGCAGAAGCAAAATGTGTCACATGTCTTTACCTCGACAGGTAATTTTACAGTCACTGCCACAGCATTTAATGTGGTGAGCAGAGACTCTGCGACCCTCAAAGTGCATGTTTTACTTCCTGTCACAGACCTTTCACTTCACACCAACCAGTCGTATGCTGTAGTGGGAGAGGAAACTCTTATCACAGCACTTACTAGTGCTATCAGTAGCACCAACTACTACTGGACTGTGGACGGTATAACTTCAACCAAACAGGGGACCTATCAGTTTAGGTTTGCTTTCCCCAAACCAGGATTATATCAAGTGAGGGTTATAGCCCAGAACTTGGTGAGTAGCAGGGAGGCAGCTATTTTAATTGAGGTCTTTGAAAGAATAGAGGGCCTCGAGATTGATTGTCACGGGCTGACAAACATGAAATACACACCAACCCAAGAGGAACTGCTGTTTATTGCTTCAATCACCAAAGGCTCCAATGTCACTTATCACTGGCTTGCTGCACAGGGCGGAATAAACCGAGAGATCACTGGTGATGGCAAGCTTTTTCATCTGTTTGCTGAAAGCCCTGGCCGTATCTCAGTTCAGCTAAGAGCCTCAAACAAGTTAGGTGAGGCCACCAGTATTGTGTTTTTAGAAACAGTAGAGCGTGTAAGAAGCGTACACATCACAACACAATCAAACATTGTGGCATTGGGGAAATTAGTGAATATTTCTGTGTCCGTGGTTGCTGGGTCAGAACTCGAGTACCTTTGGTATGTGAACTCTGATCCATCCCCCCTGCAGACACATGCGCCCTTTCTTCTTCACACTTTTACAAGTTTGGGCCATCGTCTTGTCACAGTTTCAGTTCATAATGTTTTCAGTCAATGTAATAACACCAAACAGTTCATTGTCCAAGAGGAGGTTCAAGAGGTGGATTTTGAAATTGAAGGAAAGACGCATCCATTTTTTATTAACACTAGTACTGCCGTTACACTCCATGGGCTTATTCTTAAGGGTAGTGATCTGCACTGGGACTGGAAAGTTAGAGGAGCCAAAACCAACCTTTTTAATGCCACTAATCAGACCTTTCTCTACACTTTTACACATGTCGACATCTACCAGGTGTCTTTGAATGTCTCCAATGGAATAAACTGGCAGATGGTTTCACACAGGGTCACAGTCCAGGATGGAATCGAAGGTCTTCTGCTGAATATAAGCAAGTCTTCCCTCTGCATTGAAGAAGAAGTTACCTTTACTCCAACAGTATCCATAGGAAGCAATGTAAGCTTTGTTATAACATTTAGAAACATAGACTGGATACACAGTCAGGACATTCTCAAGGGGCAATTCAGCACATCAAGCCTTCCAGCTGGGAGACATCTGGTCACAGTCAAAGCTTGGAATCTAGTCAGTAGTGCTGAGGTGTCTTCCAGCATACTGGTCACTGAGCACATTCAAGGTTTACGACTTGTAAACTGTTGTTCCACTGTTCTAGAGGCTCTGAAGGGAACCCGTTTCAAGGCTGAGGTTCAGAGTGGGTTCCCAATTAACTACACCTGGATATTTCACTCGGTGGGGTCGAAGCCCACATGGCTCACGGGCCGAGAAGTGATCTTTACTCCGCAAGAGAGTGGTATATTGTCTGTTAGTGTGATAGCCAGCGACGGAGTCTGCTCCCAGATGCTAAATGAGACAGCTTCAGTGGAGTGGCCTGTTAAGAAGATCAAGCTCATCTGTCATTCAGAGAGAGTATTTGTTGGATACGCTGTCAAGTTTTCTGCAACTGTGAATGGAGGGAGCAACGTCAGGTACCTCTGGGACTTTGGAGATTCCACTGAAGTGTTGGTGACAGACTTTGGCGCAGTCAATCATACTTATTATGTTGCTGGAAAATACAGTGTTATGGCCAAAGTTCTCAACAGTGTCAGCCACGTGTCCACACAGCTTCACGTGGAAGTGGAAGAGCTCCAGTGTTCCAGCCCTGAAGCTTCTCTAGTCCAGAGCCAGGCGACTATCTACAGGTCTAGACCGAGTTTCTTTGAAGCCAGCGTGGACATTAACTGCTCTACTTACAAGACCATCTACAAATGGGAGATATTCGCAGGGTCTGATTGTACAAATGGGAATGTAAATCTCTGCAGGAACAATGTCATTCTTATAAGTCCAGTGGATGCATCTTCACCTCTTCTCTTACTCCCGAAGCATACTCTCGATGTGGGACAGCATCGCCTTGTATTCACCGTTTCACTCCAGGGAACTCCTGTATTTGTCCAACGGACAACCAACATCACGGTGGTCCGTTCCCCGCTGGTAGCCGTCATCAAGGGAGGCTCGCACAAACTGTGGCCCTGCCTCAGTGACCTCATCTTGGATGGATCTGAGTCTCAAGACCCTGATGTGGAGCCAGGAGTGGAGCATGCGCTGGAGTATCACTGGACCTTCATGAGAGCGGTAAAGGCCTTTTCATGTTGAATTTCTCATGGAATTGAAGTTATATAATTTGTTATTGTTATGAGTTTGATAAGTTTGAAAGGAGTGGGGTGTAGCATTAATTCTTTGATACACACATGTCACACATGTCACACTACTAATACGTGTATGTACAGAACTCCACGGATTGTCATTTTGTAAAGCAGCCCATTGGGAGCAACAGCAGTAGAATGACTGTACTTGGCGCTCAGCTGCACCCAGGCACAGTCTACATTTTCACCCTCACTGTACATAAGGCTGGGAGGAACCCTGCATCTGTCAACCAGACGGTGAGTATTGCACATCATCCCACATATATACCCCACACCTACCCACTGCTTTATCACCTTCCAACTGATTTGTTGAGGAAGGCTGTATGAAGTTTTGGTGAATATCTCTTGAAAAGATTTGAGGACTTGGGCAATAATGTAGCAAGCAAAAAACTCACACTATGGTGCATTGCTATACTGATGCTTATCTCATATCTTTAGGTAACTGTGTGTGAAGCTCCTGTGCTTCCAGTGACTGTGGACTGTGTGTCCTGTTCCGATCTCTCCTTCACTCACCACATCAGCTACACCACCAACATCGTTCTCGCTGGACAATGTGAACAATGTGATGGCCAGACTCAGGTAATATTTCTGAAATTAGCTTTCACTTATGCATAAAGTTAATTTCATTTCGGTTATTTATGTAAAAAAACAAAACAAACAAGTGGTCTCGTGAGGAGAATGCTAAATGCTAAACTTTTAGCTTAAAGTAAAACAAGTCTTGAAAACATGACAAAAGAAAATGCAATGGTAGTACACGTGGAAACAAGATTACTTTAAGGCATTTGTTATTTTTATTCTTTGACTGGATACACAGTCAGGGCACTCTCAAATTTAGCTTCGCTTAATTAGCTAAGATTAGCTGGATAAGCTTAGCAAGCTAAGAAAGTAAGACATTTATTGTTATCATATTTCTTATATGTGTCTTTTTTCACAGTACAAATGGAGTGCTGAAGACCAGACCGGCATGACCCTTGACCTCGATGAGGTAACCACCTCTACAGGGAGACATTCACCTAACTTGGTGGTACGTTCAGGTGTCCTCCAGCCAGGACTGAGTTATACGTTCACTCTCAACGTATCCCAGCCTGGCGGAGGTCAGTGGGGCAGCGACAGCCTGACTGTACCACCTAACACTCCACCACACGGAGGTGTATGTGATCTCAGTCCACAATCAGGCATACGTCCGCTGGAGACTGTGGTCACCTATACCTGCTCAGGTAACACTGTGGTGTGTGCTACACAGTTCATCCTGTTTTTTTATCTTTATCTTTAGCTTTCTTTTTTATTTTTATTTTTTTTTTGTTTTGCTTTTGATTTTACAATTGTTTATTTGACATGTCAGTGGAGTAAATGCTTTACCTCTTAAAGTAATTTGTCAGTGTACCAGTGGACAAATATAATTAATTGTACAGTGTCTTCCTAACATCTGTTCTCTTTTGGCAGGATGGCAAGATGATGAAAGTGAGGCATCTCAGCTGATTTACACATTTCAGGTGGCACCCTGCCGGCCCATTAGCGCCATGTGCCCTACGCTCACGCTGTACAGGTGATTACTGGCCTTAAAACTATTAGTACACAAAGGGAACATGATCCTAAATTTTAAAAACTGCATCAAGAAGTAAAGTTTTAATTTGCTTTGTGAAAAGCTTTTTATCCTGTAATGGTTTTATTTAATGAACTCTCTAATTCCTTTCACCTAGGGGAACCCGTTTAACATTTGGCAGCCTGGTTCCAGTGGGAGAATCTGGCCAAGAAAAACACACGTCAGTTATCACAGTTACTTTGTTGGTAGAGGACTACCTGGGCTCAACGGTCATTGCTCTGAACAGGTAAAAGTCCTGTTGGGGTGTCCCATTTTCACCCATTACTATTATTATGTTCGTGTTCTATTCTTATTTCTGATTTGTGTGAAATGTAATAAATGAAATGAAAACTCCAAGATTTGAAGCTGGCACAAAGTAATCATTAATTACTTCTCTTCACTACGAGCTGTGCCTGACACTTTATTTCATCAAAGGTTGAATAAATCATTTGAGGGCAGAACACATCACGCCCAACGTCTTTGTCAAGTTTCAGTCGACTCTCACCACACTGGATTCCTCTCCTCTCTAGAACACTGAGAATTGAAAATCCTGCGAGGGACGAAGTTGCCAGTCAGTGGCTCAGAAACAAGAGCCAGACGGAGCTGTGGGCTTTAGTCCAACATGGCAACCCTCAGGAGATCATCCCATATTCCATTGCCCTTACCAGCCAACTCAATCAGGTCGTGTGTCACTGTCATATTTTCATATTCCGGTGCATGAAATGACGCGTACTGATTAGAGTTAACTCCCGTTTCTCCACCAAATAACAGGATGATATCATAAGCATCATTGGATGTGAGATTTGCACCTGCTAAAAAGATTGAATCGTGCGTTTCACTCGAATCAACAGATGCCGTCTGGACAGACTGCGAGGGAGCTCGAGGACAGGAGGGAGATCCGAGGAAATGTGTCTCAGGCCCTCGCTTCTCTCTCCATGTCGTCTTTGCTGGATGTTGATCAGATCAGCTCAGCACTGGCACAGTCCACTGTGAGTGAGCGCTCTCGTTTCACATCTTGTTGATACACGTGACATCAGTATTACAGGAAACCTCAGAAACTGCTTCAGAGAAGGAGAGAGAAAGAAAGAGAAAGCCAAAGAATGTCAAAAGGAATAGTTTGGGAAATCTGCTTATTTGTTCTCTGGTGCACATTTAGATGTGAACATTGATACCGCTCTCATATCTACAGCCAGCAGCAGGCCAGGCAAAGTAACTTCCTGGAGTCTCCGTTGGTTAACCCCCTGTTAAACTGTCAGTTGTTGCTTCTGCACCTATTTTGCTGCACAGATTAAACAAAGTAGATGTAACTCGTTCATTAGTGAACGAAAACAAATGTGCATTTTACACGAAAATGTCAGGGGCTACACTTTAAGGCGGCTGTAGGCTCCAAGGTTACAGGAGGCGGCGGCGGCGGAGGTGCCCTTATCTGACACTTCAGGGCTACAGCAAGGATTGTGATTAGCTGCTTGTTTTTTATCCTAACTCCTTCTGATGCCGGTGGGGTTGTTGTTGATTGAAGGAAACATCAAGGAAGCGATTACACTGCAAACCTTCTGCTCACCTTGGTAGTCTGTGATTCAGTCTGAGACACAGCAAAATAAGGTTTCATGTTACCAGGATGTAACTCCGGTTCAATAAATAAGTAGAAGTAAATGTAAATGAAAGAAATGAACCCACTACTATAAATCAAAACCTGTGCCGCAGGTTCTTATGGCAGGACTCCTGTAGCAAGTTGCATTTGCTAAATTACTTTGTAAGGTCATTGGATTGTAGGTGAAATCAACACACACAGAGGATATTAAGCTTGTTTAGGAAGCCCCAATTTGCATGAACATCACAATCAGACAGAATTTTGCCACTTCAGTAAAATCTTTTCACCGTGTGTTGTGGAAGTCAGTTCATGAAGTCCGTTTTTTTACCACACACTGTGGAATTAAGTTCATGTGATCTTTTCCCACCACATTGTTGAACTGAGGTTCATTTTTGTCCTGAGTAGCTCGCCATCAAAGGCCATGCAAACATAACGTTCAGGGACCAAGAGGAACAGGAGGCCATTTCACACCAGAACCCATTTTCAAGATTCTCACGGTTCCAGTTTTACTTGTGTTGATAATGTTTTCCTTCTTGTTTTTCAGGCAGTGCCTCGTGAGTTGGTATGTAAAGGCTGCCAGGAGAAGGTTCTGGAAGCTGTGGGGAGGATGATCCATGTGATGGAGACAGAAATGCGTCCTGGTGTTTTATCAGCTCTTGAAACAGGAAGGAACATCCTGAACGTCATAGGTGTGTCATCAACCGCTCTCCTTGTGCATGAAATGGTCAAAAGCAGACTGTGAAGTGACGTTACGGAATAGGTGGTTATCGTTCTGTTCTCTGCGTTCCCAGGTTGCACCTTGGCTGCTGTCTCTGAATCGGCTGGCGCCTCCAGTTCTTACGAAGGCGACACCAGCGCTGTGCGGTCGGCTCTTACGGTCGCCCTGTCGGCGCTCGCTCACGCGGGAGCTCTAATGCGCTCTCTGACGCACTCACGTGTTCACGGCGAGGAACCCTTTTTCCTCTCTACCCCCTATGTCAGTACAGTTGGTTTCCAAGGAGACCCCGCTGACCTCCTCTGCAGTCACCAGACAAACCAGATCCTCCCCTCTCGGTCACCATCACCTGAGGGCTCAAATAGTTCCCGCCGGTGTCAGTTTCACATCCCCACCTCCCTTATTGCTCACCTGAAGAGTCAGAGGTCGGAGGTGGTGCAGGTACTGTTCGGTGTCGAGTCCAGCCCGATGCTGACTGCAGCTGACCCTCCCATTTCAACCTCTCTGGTTGCCATGGAGCTCACCACTCCTCAGGGTGAGCCCATACCCATCAGGGATCTGGACCTTGCAGAGGCCATACAGGTCACCCTGCCCCACAAACACCTTGTGGGACAGGGAGATGAGGGTGGAGATGGGAGAGTGAGTGAAGACAGGAATGGGACATGCCTCACTGTAACACTCCCCGCTGAAGGGCAACTGAAGTTCACGGTGAAAGCTGTGGATGGATTGGATGAAAATGCAGGTTTATACATCTCCTTCAACTTCAGCCTCACTCCAGGTACAGTAGATTATTTTTCTTCCTCTGGATCAATAAAATTTTACTTTATTTTTCTTTTCTATGCACCTACATACCTACTACTGATATAGACACAAAACCAATCCTAAAGCCCTCTTTATGATTTGTAATTATTCTTTAGTTTTTTGTTTCTGTTTTTGTTGGGGGTTTAAAAGCTGCACTAACCAATATTTTTATATTGACAGAGGATCAGATCACTCTCACCATTCTTATCAACCTCGTTTACTTAAAGCTACTGTCCACTAGAAAGATCTTAAATATATATATAAATATATATATTTAATCTCAGGATTCAGAAATTAAAGTCAGAATTGTAAAACAAAAAAGACAAATATTCCTCTTCTGTATGAGTTCAAATTTAATACATGTAGTGGTTTTAAATATTTCCTTCATAGTGATGTAATGAATGAACTGCAGTGACTTCTGGGACATTTCAGATGTCTAAAGTCATTCAGTCGAGTAATGAGGATCAACCATCTTTAAAGTTGATCATGCAGCACCTGCACAATTATTAATTCAGCTTTTCAAGTTCATGCATAAGTTATGAATTAAAAAAGGCTTTTTTTCAAGCTGCATTATGCACTTGTAGGAGCTACTCCAGTGAGTTTGGGACATGTCAAGATAGAAGTGAGCTCTTCAGCGCCAGGGACTAATGCATCCCAGGATTCCCTTGAGAGACACCGGGCTCTCGCTCTCTCCGCTCCGACCGCCTCCTCGGAGGAAACCGTCTTCCTGTCTCCGCTGTGAGTCACCGATCATTTCTTTAACTCAGCAAACATTTTGATGAGTTCAAGAAGTACGACGGCAGTTTCTTTCCACAACAGGTCGAACGGGACGGACAAGCCTCTCACTGTCGACCTGACCTCCTCTCTGCTCGATGGCGGCCCCGTCCGTGTGTCAGTGTGTGTGTTCAGCTCTCTGTGCCAGTACTACAGCGTGACGGAGAGGCGATGGAGCAGTGAGGGTCTAAGGCCACTGGAGGGCAGCACGCTCCACGCGGCGCGCTGTCTCACCCAGCATCTCACCATGTTCGGGGCCAGCTTGTTCGTTCATCCTGGGGCTGTTGTTCTGCTGCCTCCGGTATGTGACAGCACAAAGCATCTCAGCAGCTTTTTGATTTTTATGTTGACAAACAAACATGTAATTCATCTAACCCACAAAGTCAGGATCAGAAAGGGGAAAGTCATCAACGGGCTCTTTCCCTTTTTCCCCTCGCTCCCTCCCTCCCTCCAGTCAGGCGGCCCCATGGGTAACATAGTGGTGGGGATCGTGTGTGCTGCCCTGGTTGTGATTCACCTGCTCGTGGGGCTTATTGCCCATAAACTGGACCATTTGGACAGCGTGAGACTGAGCCAGGTCCCTCTGTGTGGCCGGCCCGGGTTGTACCATTACAGAGTTCTGGTCAAGACCGGCTGGAGGCGAGGAGCAGGTCAGCCAAGGACACGTCAGCAGAGATGTAGAAATAAAAACAAATGCAACAAAAATATAAAGTCACAAATGCATTTTCATGTTTTTATAAGTGAAATCTCGAACTATACATGATTGAAACGATGTTAATGTTGTTGTGTGTGTGACCCATAAGGCACCACGGCGCATGTTGGCATCAGTCTATATGGTGTGAACAAGAGCGGCTCTCGCCATCTGCAGCGGGACGGAGCTTTTCAGCGCGGCGGCCTGGACCAGTTTCACCTGGAGACGGATCACAACCTGGGAGAAGTTTGGAAACTTCGCATCTGGCATGACAACACAGGTACATGGCAGCTGCACAAATATCCTTGAAACGTTATTTGGTATTTTTATTGATTCTTTTTAGACCCGTGAGCCAAAGACGTTTTTCCTTCTTAAACTAGAAAATCGGCGCTTTAGAGTCGCGTCACTCCATTCGACATTCCTATTGGCTCCAGCGGATGCTGTCACAGCCAATCAGAGTGTCTGGTTTTCAAGGAGCAGACAAAAGCGCCCATTAATACTGCTCCACAGGATGAGCAGAACTCATGATCAGATAAAGATAGAAATATCAAATCATGTCTAGAACAATCCAAACAAATATGAGCAACTTCCTGTGTTGAAATGTTCCTTCTTTATTGTGGTTTACAGCTTTTATCCCTTTTTTTTTTGTTGTTTTTATGGGCTATTGTGCTAATTCTGAATCTGTGTAGCACTTGGTGAAACTTTTAAAAATCAAAACTTTATGAGGAAGAACACAAACATATTAAAAAACAAAAAAGCCTTATAGTGGGAAACGACGATATCGTAAAATAATCTCCTCTGGCATCAAGAAAGTATCAAGTATTTAAGGATTTTTCCAAATTGATTTACTTTGGACATTTTCACCCTTTTTAACTAGAAATACAAATTTTCAGTTTTCAAATTCTATTTTCATGTTTGTGCATTTAACGTGTGGCTACGTGCCGATGTAAATCCCACTTCTTATCCGAAACAAGTGCGACACCGGACATCAAACCCACAGTGAAGCAGGAGATGAATGACCACATGTGACGTTAACTGAATCTGGTAAAAAAACGTAGGTCTGGACCCGTCCTGGTACGTCCAACATGTGGTGGTGTGGGACCCGCAGACAGACCACATGTTCTTCTTCGTGCTCGAGGACTGGCTCTCTGTGGAGAATCAGAAGAGTGAGACCGTGGAGAGGGAGATTCTGGCCTCATGTAAGATTTTACTGCCGTGGAATTATCTTGAATAATAACATCCACTTTATACCGAAGACAAAAGATCAACGTGTCTGAAAGATCCGTTTCCAACCTCGCCGATGTTTCCTGTGCAGGTCCAGAGGAACTTACTCGCTTTCGACGGGTCCTCGCCTCCCAGCTGATGTTTGGGGTGATGGAGCGCCACCTGTGGCTGTCGCTGTGGGAGCGTCCCACTCACAGCTGTTTCACCAGGGGTCAGAGGGTGACCTGCAGTGCCCTCGTTCTGCACCTCTACCTGGCACTGGGGGCTCTGTGGTATGGGGCTGTGGGCTCCGAGGGGAGCAGGTGAGACGGCTTCATAGCCTCAGTGTAAACCCGGAGTTAATAATATCACATCTGCCGTATTATTCAGTTTGTCAAATTGTTCCATAGCAGTAAAGTTTTAAAGTGTTTTTGTCTCTTTGTCACAATCACATTCAGCATATCAGCATTTTTATACAGTTGAATCAAGACATGGCATAAAATTGAGAGTTGACAGGATGAAAACAGTTTGTGTCCCCTTTTTTTTCCCACAAGTGGACCAGTGTCGTCCCAGCTGCTGGTCAACGGCGAGACGGTTGCGTTGGGGGTGATTTTTGCAGGACTGGTGTTTCCTCTCCAGTGTTTCCTCTGTTTCCTGTTCAGAAAAGCGCACAGTCAGGTAACTCACCTCAACGTGTATTCTCATGATCCATTTTTACTGTTGAAAGATTCCCTGAGAAGTTTGACACCCTGGTAAGTTTGTTCTTGTCTTCTTTTTGTAAATATGTTTATTGATTTTACAAAAGCCATTGTGTTTGAATCGAAGCAACACACATTAACAACAGTAGAAATAAAAATAAAAGGAACGAAACATCTCACAATCAGACAGGCGGGAGACTCAAGACTTACACAACAGTAAAAGTAAAAATGCTCATAGACAGGTGTCGCTCAGGTCTTTACTAGCAGAGATATCTAAACCAATATATGACGTAAAAGGCTCCCATGTTCTGTGAAATACATCGTCTTTGCAGTGTGACATGCATGTCAAATAATCCAAAAGATACATATTCAAATATGATCTTATGCCAATATGTTCAGGGTGTAATTTTATCTGTTATCCAGTTCAGAAGAATGTATTTTCTTGCACAGGATGTGAGCATTTTGTCGAGTTTCCTTTTAAAATTCACCAGTAATCGGCGTTTGATATCTCAGGTAACATGCAGTTCTTCTCTGCTGTTGCTCGTGGCTTCAGTGTGTTAGAGGTCATTACAGTGTTGTGTGTTGGTTTTTGTTTGTCAAACAGTCTTATCTCCGTACGGAAACAATACAAGTGACTGTTTCCCATTTATAATCGTACACTAAGTGTGTGTGTGTGTGTGTGTGTGTGTGTGTGTGTGTGTGTGTGTGTGTGTGTGTGTGTGTGTGTGTTTGTATGTCTAACCCAGGTAACTGTGGACATGTCAGTTCCTCCGTCTCCTGTCTGTCACTCCGTGGAGATGGACGTTTA
This sequence comes from Seriola aureovittata, assembly GCF_021018895.1. Lineage (NCBI taxonomy): Eukaryota > Metazoa > Chordata > Actinopteri > Carangiformes > Carangidae > Seriola > Seriola aureovittata. Next base: position 3,037,174 of record NC_079384.1, read on the forward strand.
CCTCGGCCAATCAGAGCTCTCCGGCCCTTCCTTCCTGTCTCTGCCGGACTCTTCCAGCCACGTCCGGGACAGTCCTTCATCTGTGAGAGAGCACACACACGCACACACACACACACACACACACACACACACACACACACAAATCGGGACACACAGCTGTTAATCTGCACTTGTCTAACAGCAAGTTTTTTTTCATGGTGTCTAGTTACTGGAGAGCAAGGCGTTTGACTCCAGTATCCTGGACTTCTGGGCCGCCTCTGGCTTGGTGCCACAGACAGACGTAGCATGTCAAGACGAGGGTGTGGTGGCGTGGCCGTCCTGTGACAGCCTCCTCAATCTACCAGTAGACTTATGTCCCACCAAGATGACCCCGGCCCGCGACCTCTGCAAGGCTTCACCTGCTCTGGGCCCCACGCGCCAGTTGAGGAGGAAAAAGGCCTTGATGCAGCTGCGCCTGGCATCGCTCTCCTCCCCTGACACACCCACTGCTCTTGTCCCTTCACCTTGCAAATATCGCCCTTCAAAAGAAATTTCAGACTCTTATTACTCCCCTACTGCACCAGATCAGAAGGTCCTGACCGTGAACGCAAACCCAGTCCACATTCAGAAGCACAACTTGACAACGTTTCTGACTCTGTCCGGTGAGAAGCTGAAGTCAGAAATTCAGATAACCACTGACTTTCTATGCTGTATTTACCTTTAAATAAAAACTTAACACAGTGACACATCAAAGATTAAAAGAAAATTAATTATTTATATTCAGTAGTCCTACAAGCTCTTTACAACCAACTCTACCTCAACCAGCTCCAACAGAAAAATGCTGATAATCCTCTGATGCATTAGTACAATTTAATAATGTAAGGTTGGTGATGCTAGGTAGCTAACAGGTGAAAGTGAAAGTGGTTGCTGGCTGGTTAGTTTACTACCTACCTACCTACCACCACCTCTGGACTGACACTGATAACCTAACGCACCCTGATCTGCTCTCGCCTCCTCCGTCTCTGACAGGAAGTGCGATGTTTGTACATGATGTGAGCCTCCAGATAGTCCCCGCTAGTATTCCTGAAATGATCCTCACTCCAAACATAGTGCGGACAAGTTCACTCAAATATTGGTAGGGACATGTCCCTACTGTCCACGTGCAAACCTACGCCCTCGAATCACTGACAGGAAACCTGGTTTATTCATCATGTACATCTGAAAAGTCTCTTTTACAAATAAAGTAACAAGAAATAAAAAATGAAGGTTGTAAGTTATTCAGTGAAGTGCATCAGTCTGACAAGTGTATTTATGTCCCTGGTGCCAGAGGAGGATCTGCTGATGTCCATAGCAGCAGCAGAGGACACAAGAGGCCCAACCAACAGCAACTCAGACAGTGGCCGGGATTCCCCCAGAACCATGTCCTCATTTTCAGCCACGTGAGGATCGCCTCTGTGTATCATCCAAACGCACTTTCACGCAGTTCCGTGTTGCGCCGGACATTCAGCATTACTGTGATTTTGTCCAATTTTTAGGCAAAGCACCTCCTGCAGCAGCTGGTCCGATCAGAGCGAGGATAAGTCCCTGTGTGGAGCAGAGATCCACATGCCAGACCCGCGGTCCTGTTCCTCCCTGTGTGGGGAAGGACTCTACAAGTGTCCCTCTGTGCAGTCTGTTGACTCAGTGGCGAGCACCTTCCTGCCGAGCCCTTCTCCTGACTCCACACGCTCCTCCTCCACCACACGCATAGGTACCGTCAGATATACCCCAACAGCCATTTCACTGACCCCACCTGTCATGTTCCATGTACAGACTTTAAATCAGATGTTATTTAATCACTCTTTAGTTTGTAAAAGTGGGTAATTTCACATTGATGCTTTCATGCAATGGAAATGTGAGTTTTTGAAGTCGATTCGATCGTTTCAATCACTTTCTGTTTCATATGTTTATCATAAGATGAGATAAAGTTAGATAAGATACGATAAGATGAGATGAGATAAAAATAAGATAAAATAAGATCAGATGAAATAAGATCAGATGAGATGAGATGAGCTCGAACTGGAATATCACATTGGCAGTAATCAGACAGTTTGCTTTGACACTTCTGGAAGTTTCTCCACACAGAATCTCAGGAGCAGAGTGACCATCGTGTTCTGGGTCATCCAGGAATGTTTTGTTCAGGGAGAGGGAAAATGATGTCCACAGAAACAGCCAAGAGATATTCTAGCTATATATTTTGACCATTTATCAATTTCTTTTAACTAACTTTAAACATTTGAACCATTTGTAATGTATTCTAACAATTTTTCCTTTGCTTTTAGTTATTTCACTTGTATTCACACTACTTTACCTATTTCAAACACCATTCCTTTTAGCTAATCATTTTTCCAATTTGTATGATTTTTTTTTTCACATAGTGTTTAAGATATCCGTCGCTCTATTCCCTCACCCTAGGCGTTGCTCGAGGTCAGCCCAGCTGGCTGCTCCCTCCCTGGGCGCTGGCTGTGATTTACCCCCTGGTGGCCGTGCTGCTGGGAACCTGCCTGACCGTGGTCGGACTCTACGGCAGCTTCTTCTCCAGACAGGTAGTCCTCATGTGGCTGATATCAGCTCTCTCTGCCTTCCTCACCTCTGCTCTCCTGCTGGAGCCTCTCAAGGTGAGTTCAAACACGTCTTCTAATTAACTCGCTTCTTTGATCTCTTGGTGAATAGTTCCTTTGATTTGCATCTCTGTCTTCCTCGCTCAGGTGTGTGTGCAGGCGTTGGTCTACACAGCGCTGTGGAGGCCTGTGGATCCAGAGGTGGAGGAGCAGCTGGCTCGGGAGACCACTGTGGTCAGGGCACTTGGAGAGCAATGTGGAAAGGTTCGACCACCATGTGGCTACGGACTGCTGCAGGCTAAAGAGGAGGCGCGCAAAGCCCAAGCTCTGCGATCACTAATGAGGGTGAGAATAACAACAAATTAAAAATTTTAAGGGCATTTTTCTCTCTCTTTTTTATCATTTTAATCGGTCTTTTCTCTAGCACTGTGTGTGCCAGCTGTTATTTCTGTTGCTGGTGCTGATGGTGAACTACCAGGACAGCATAGAGCGGAGGCAGGGCAGACTGCTGCACTCCTCTATCAGACGCCATCTTCACACAGCACCCTTGGGGGTCCCTAACCTCACCTCACTCAGAGAGTAAGGACACTCAGCTTCATGCTGTCAAAACACTACATCCAAGCAAAGCATGACATCATATTCATAATATGATGTCATACTTTGACAGAGAGCGTCTCTGTCAGCTGTGCACGTGACTTTCACTGTGCAAACTCATGTTTACTCTCTCTCCATCCAGCTGGTCGGATGCAGAGCAGTGGATCAACCACACCTTGGTGCCACACCTGCACCGACACCCTCCACTGCATCTTGTGGGGTTGCCACGGCTGCGGTACACACGCAACACGCTTGACCACACGGCAAGCGTCCTTCTGGGAAACAGCAGCATGATGACACAGCAGCTCCTCGGTGACCTACACGTGTCTGATTGGAGCAAGAAGTTGTGGGTGGATTTGTTTTCATTTTTCAGAGCAACCAAATCTATGTGATTACCTTGTTTTTGAAAGTAATGAGACGTTTCACCTCATTAAAACAAAACAATGCAACATCTTTTCTTCTGCGAACAAATGGAGCAATAAGAGATGACAACATATTATTTGCATGATGTGACTTAATTTTCTCGTGTAGATTATCAAGATATTTTGTATTTCAAAACTAGCTTCTTCTGATGTATCTTTTGAGTTAACTTAATTGTGAAGGTTTTATAATGAATTATATCCCTTTTCTGTGAGACCGTCTTCTTGTGAAAAACGAGCCCGTAGGCAGCAGGTTGTCGTGACCCTATTTCAGGAGACACTCATATGGGTTGGAGGAGTTGTTGACATTATTAAAAACACAGATTATGATTTGACATGTTATAACAGTGTATTCTTCATCTCTTCCAGGTTTAAATCTCTTTCTGTTGATTTCACACACTACCATAGAGAGTCTGGTTTATTTGTGTGTGTGTCCGTTCAACTTGAGTGGGCTCAGACACAAAGAGTCACTCCCTTCCTCTCCATCCATCCACTCCTCATCCCTTCATCCTTCTCAGGACTGGACCTTCAAGTGGCACTAATGGTAACACTTTGTTTACTCTCAAATACAAAAAAAAAACATCAAAAATAATTTCAATGATAAAACTCTATGACTTAATATTGCAGGTTCTTCTTCTCGTCGCTGCTCTCCTCATCTTGCTCGGGCAGCTGTGGTCCATGGTTACTGAGCGTGCCCAGTATCTGCATCAATGCAGACACTGGTTCCAGCTTCTGTTGGCCTTGTTGTCACTGGCAACGGTTATCCTGCAGTTCTGCTTCCTGTCTCTTGCCTCTTCGTGTGTTTCCAAGGTAAATACCAAAAAAGAGGAAACTTTCCAGATGACACACTGAGATCACCTGTTACATCATTATAAGGCCTTTCCTATACTCCGCTCTCACTGGACTTAGTGGTAGAAAGAACTAGTGATTGTTAGTTTAAAAATTGCTATAAAAGTAGAGATTGACTAAGAGATGTGTTGCTTGGTTGTCCTAACAATAACCTGTGTTCGCCATTTAGCTTCGGTCCCAACCAGACGACTTCATCAACTTCCACAGCGCTGCCCTTCTGGCGCAGAGGTCGTCTCAGTGCGCAGCCGTCCTGCTCACGCTGCTTGTTCTAAAGGTAAATGAGAGCTCGGGTTTGTTTCTTCATACACTAACACTGGTCCACAGTTTCACCGCTGTATTGAATGTCTGCTCCTCTCCATCGCTGTGTGTTCTCCAGCTGCTGGGAACCCTAAGGTTTGTGCGGAGGTGGGTGGTGATAGGCAGAGTGCTGCAGAGAGCCTGGGGGGAGCTGTGGGCTCTGATTGTCCTACTGCTGCTGCTGCTCGTGCTCTGCACTCACCTTGGAAACACGGTACAAAAAGAAAAGCACAAGAATAGAATGTTTATAAAGAAAAAAAGTATTTGATATAGCCTTGTCTTCGTTTCAGCTGTTCTCTCGTTCAGTGGAAGGCTTCCTGTCTGTGCAGGAGGCCGGCGTGTCAGTGCTGTCCATCCTACGTGGACGAGTCACTCTCCAACAATTATGCAAAGTCCACACAGTCCTTGGATCCCTGTATGGACTACTACTGATGGGAGGAGGTCTGTGGCTATTGGCCAGACTCTGTGGAGCTGTTCTCATTCATACATACAGGTACATAATATTACCTGCAGTATGGGTGGGTGGGTAAAACTCCCAGCACTGCATTATCAGAATGAGTGCTGCATGAAATGCAAAAAAATCATATTGTGATTATTTTGGCGGATGTGAACGGTTGTTTTTACATTTAATTTTCACTTAATGTTGTCACACTTTTTACCTTTAACAAAAAAATTGCAGCTCCTGCGATTTGGATGCTGCACTTGGCCATATCATGATTTTGATTATATTTCGATTAATTGTGCAGAAGAAACAAAACTTTAAATGAAACCAAAACTTCCAGTGTCCCTCTTTGTCTGATATGACAAGTTCCCAAACGTAGGTTTTTCTTGAACAAGGGTAAAACTTTGACCAGATGATGGTGCTAGATGGAAAGTCGAGGGATTTCCACACTGATTACAGTTGGTCCTGTGTGGAACATGAATGTCATAACAACATTTCACAGAAATCCGTGCAGTAACTGTTGAGATATTTCAATATGGACTGAAGCAGTGACCCAGCAGACGTCCGCTATCTGCTGTCTGATCTGACGTCGAACCGGCTGATTGTTCTCACGTGTATGAGAATAATTTTGCCAATGAACATGCTGACCTGAAAGTGTGGTAGCTACAAAATGCTGAGCACCAACAAGGGAGTTTAAAAGTGTAAATTCTTCCTGTGTCCTAAAGGGCAGAGCAGGTAGAGCTGTACCGTCCAACCATTGAACCTCAGGACTATGAGATGGTGGAGTTTTTCATCAAGAGACTGAAGCTGTGGATGGGACTCACCAAGGCTAAAGAGGTGAAGAGTTGTAGTAGCAGTGTTGTGTTTGAGACGTTGATGTTGCTTATTCCACACGTTTCTTTTCCTTTCTAGTTCAGGCACAGGGTGAAGTTCGAAGGCATGGACATCCCTCCTTCCAGATCCTCCCAGGAATCCCGTCTCTCCACCTTTTCATCCACCCTGCCCTCCTCCTATTCTCCTTCCCTGTCCTCCTCATTTTCATCCCCCCGTCCCCCGTCCTCAGCTCTGTCCGTGAGGTCCGAGGACTCATCGGTGTCCGAGCCTGGGTTTGACGTCTCTCCCTACCTGGACCGCCTAGCCCCCTGTGTCACTGCTCTGCTGTCCCGTTTTGATCGGGTCAACCAGATAACCGAGGATATTCACAACCTGGAAATGAAGCTGGAGGAGGCGCAGACCAGGAGAAGGAACAGGTGGATCAGTAACAACGAGGAAGTTGCAAAAAGATTCGGAGGGTCGACAACAAAGCCAAAGGAACCAGAAGACGGAAGGTTAACAGGAGAACTTAAACACAGGACGACGGGTCCTCTTTACAACGAGCCGTCCTCCGATTCTTACGATCCCCCCGCACTTCACTCCTCTGCTGCCTCCATCTGCATCTTTCCCCGAACACTGAGCTCCTACTCCGAGTCTGAGTCTGAGTCTGCATCTAGAGTCTGCGGTTTGTATCCCGCCGGTTCTCCTAGTTTTGAACGGTTCCCCGGGAGAAGAGCTTGGCATTCTGGGAGCTCTCATTCAGCTGATGCGGCTCAGAGGGGCTTCCAGTTCCTAGGAGGAGCCGTTCCACGTGGCGGAGAAAATTCAGCATTCACAAACGCCAGACCCAGGAGCGAAGAGGGGGTGAGGAGGCGTGTCAGTGACGGGATCCCCGTGAAGAGGAAGGCTTGGATCTCTGAAGGACCGGACACTGAGCAAGATGACAGCTGATTAATCCTATTGTCACTGATAGAGGTTGGGACTGGATCTCCGTAGCAGTCTTCAGCCGTAACACGCTGAAACAGCTGGACTGTATTGCTTCTTTGGAACTGCATCATTTTTCGGTCTCTTCTTGCCTCTGTGAGCTCTTTCAAAATAAATGTCTTGTATCCTCAGCAGTGTTCGGGAATCTCCAGTGTTACAGAAAACTGAATACTGAACTGAAAGAATGTGCTGAATGCTGTTGTACTTTTATATAAGAAACTCTGCAGATAAAATAAAGACAAGTGACCATATGGTCTGAAGGTGGCTTCATGCTTCATTTCTTCAAACATTTTGTATATAACAGGAAAACTGTCCCACCATGAAAGTACTGCGTGTTCTTCTATTTTTATTAATGTGTTTGGTGTGAGTAAATAACACGGTGATGTGAGTATTTTATCAGCAGTAATTCTTTTATCTGAAGGAAAAGAAACCTCAATAGAAGAGTAAACACATGATAACACTGCAGCAAACTCTGCTCCTGCTGAGAGCCACGCTGAGGTGGATGACAGCGGTGTTTGTCACTATAAAATTACCTTAATGGATAATGCATTTTGTATGATATGCAGCTTTGGTTTGGTTTTATTAAGAACAATATATAAATAACATCCATGCAAAAATATTGAAAACAAACACAGATTTAATAGTAGAGTAATAGAGAATTGGTTATGACTATGCAAAGCCAAATATTTTAAATAAAATAACATTAAAATATAAAAGGCATTAAATAAAAACATGTAAAATTGAAGCATTGCTCAAGATAAGACTCAAAAAGCGAAGTTTCATATGTTTATTCATTAATCTATCCTGAACGTCATTTGGTATCACCTTTTGACCTTGCAGAGTGACCCTTGGCATTCACCTGTCGATACCTTCAGCATGGACACAAATATTAAGTTCTCCAAAAGTTTGTGTTCCTACCTTTAATCACAAAATTGACATTGTCTTGAGGTCAATGATTATTTTGTCCGTTATTTATCTTTACTTATCATTTTCTGTGTGTGCGTGTGTGCGTTGCCTTATCGTCTCGCTGCGGTACAACGTCAGTCCACCTGTATAAAAGAGGACGCACGGCTCTCTGTAGCCACTCGGGTTCTTAGAATCTACAGGTGAGTACACTGGGAGGACCACACTCCCACCGCATGACTGTTGCAGTTTGAATGTTTCTGCGATGTCACCGACCTTTTCTTGAGTCTGATGTTGTTGATCTGCACCCGCTGAAATACTTTGTCTTCTACAGTTGACAGCACAGCCGCGACAATGAAGTGGGTCTTTGTTCTGTGTGCCATGGTGGCACTGTCTGAGTGCTTGGTCCAGTAAGTCAACTCTACCACTCTGACATGTCCCTGTACTTGCTCTATGTTTGATTCTTTGATTCTTATGCGATGCTAGAGCCTAAGCTTCATTAACTACCCTGAAATAAAAGCCAGGCCTCCTCTGGTGTACTCTGCTCAAGAGAGAAATTCTGCAGCTGAGTCCCGAGAATGTCTCGGTCATGTTTTCCGAATTTGCAAGTAGTGAGAGGTTTAAGAGGAAGGACATCTACAGAGACCTCTTAACAGATCAATAAAAGGTTGAACAGATTTTGAAATTGCTCTCTTGGGTGAATCCTAGGATCCCTCTGGAGAAGGGTAAGACTGCCAGGGAGTTCCTGGAGGAGCAGGGTCTGTGGGAGGACTACAGGCAGAAGTACCCATACAACCCCATTTCCAAGTTTGACCAGCGCTTCGCCGTGGCTGGCGAGCCCATGACCAACGATGCTGACGTGAGTAATGGAGGCTAGAGCTTTAACAGAAGACAAGACGGCGACTTCGGATAATCGTGAATAACCTCCGTACCTCCTCTTCATCTCCAGGTGGCTTACTATGGAGTCATCTCCATCGGAACTCCTCCTCAGTCCTTCAAGGTCATCTTTGACACCGGCTCCTCCAACCTGTGGGTTCCCTCCGTCTACTGCAACAGCCCCGCCTGCAGTATGTAAAATTATACACTGACAACATTTAACAGACAGGTGTTACACAGCTGGAATGAGCTTTAATATATAAAAGTTCAAAGGACGTTTAGTCATCTTATTTCTCTCAGCTGTAGGTAATTCAAACATTAACAGTTGAAGAACTTGAACACTTTCATTATCTTCCCTTCATTACTTTTAACTTCTGCTAAAGTGCCAAAGAAAAAGAAAAAACTTATTAGAAATCTAAACTGTATCAGTGAATATTAAAATATCTTTTTGCACATCTGTATCCTCCTAGACAACCACAAGAGGTTTAACCCCAGCACGAGCAGCACCTACAAATACAATGGCACTCCTCTCAATATCCAGTATGGCACCGGCAGCATGACCGGCTTCCTCGCCTACGACACAGTGACGGTAAGAAACAGAAGCATCAAGAGTACAACATCACTTTAATAAATATTTATCTACTGTTACACACTGATTACTTCTTTGTCCTACCATGTTCAAGCTGAGAAAAGGGTACAATGATTTGCTGATGATATAAAAAATTAGTTGTCCTGTGTTGCATCAAGATTTTAACAAAATTTAAAAATCAAATTGTCGTCAGGTGGGAGGCCTTGCTGTGACAAACCAGATCATCGGCTTGAGTAAGAGTGAAGCTCCATTCATGCAGTACATGCGTGCTGATGGTATCCTGGGCTGGCCTACCCACGCCTGTCTGCCTCCGGCGCCACACCCGTCTTTGACAACATGATGAAGGAGGGTCTGGTCAGCCAGGACCTCTTCTCCGTGTACCTTAGCTCGTAAGGACGGTCATAGTTTTGCGGTGTCCCGTGTTGGGAAAGGGATTGTTTTGTGGATGTCACAATACAACGTTCTAACTTTTACTACCAATAATGAGACGGTGACTCATTTCTGGCACGTTTATCAGTAAGTTCTCACTTTCTTTTGTAGTAACTCTGAGCAAGGTAGTGTGGTGACCTTCGGTGGTATCGACTCCAACCACTACTACGGCAGCATCACCTGGATTCCCCTCTCCAATGAGCTGTACTGGCAGATCACAGTGGACAGGTAAAGCCCACAGTCCCTCTGAAATCTCTCCAGATCAGAAGTGACATCACAGGCAGAAGTGTTTGATATCTGTCTGTACTCTGTACTCTGTCAGTGTTACCGTCAATGGTCAGGTTGTGGCTTGCAACGGTGGTTGCCAGGCTATTGTGGACACCGGCACTTCTATGATCGTTGGACCTCAGAGCAGCATCAGCAGCATCAACAGCTATGTGGGAGCTAGCAGCCAGAACGGAGACGTAAGTACCTAAAAAGAACTTTTTGGTCAACAGATATTTCTGTAGAGTCATATTAAGTATTACCACAAAAAAAAAAACAGTTAGACGGTAGAACTAAATTTTGATTCCCTTTTCCTATCTTCTCTCAGAGTGTTGTAAACTGTAACAACATCGGCCAAATGCCTGATGTGACCTTCCACATCCACGGACAGGAATTCACCCTCCCAGCCTCTGCTTACGTCCGCCAGGTAAATGATTACTTCCCTGTGTGGCCCTTTGTATTGTCTCGTCGCTCTGCGCTTCCTATCTGAAATTCTCCTGCTGAATCTCTCCCACAGTCTCAGTACTACGGCTGCCGCACCGGCTTCAGCGGCGGAGGTGACAGCCTGTGGATCCTGGGTGATGTCTTCATTAGACATTACTTTGCTGTCTTCAGCAGAGCCCAGAATATGGTGGGTCTGGCCAAGGCTAGATAAAGAACCCGAAGTCACCAATTAGAGACAAGAACCATGCAACAATCATAAATATGCAATTGTAGGACTTCCACAGTGCAACTGTAATATGTGATGCTTGAGACTCAAGTCTTTTCCTTGTCCTGTAGATGATTAAATTTTCTCAAATCCAATAAAAAGAGTTTTGTCGATCAATTTGACTGGTGTTTTGTTATTTAACTGTACAACAAACAGACAAAATAAGCTGCTATAATACCTCATTTGTGACGGCAACCCGGCGAAACTAATCTGTTGATGCAAAGACACTAAAAACAAATCATACATGCAAAACAACTGCAGTGTTTTAAAGTGAACTCCACACAACAATACAACTATTTTGTGAGAAAACTCACTTTGAAAAGTTCTGATTCAGCTTTTGCAGGGTCCATCCCATTGCCATAGTTATAAGATATTCATAGATATACTTCATATCTGCTGAGCTACTGGGTGATCATATGAAAGCATGATGTTTCTGCCCTGGTCCCAGTCGCTCTTCAGGGGAGGGGAATCCTGTTGTGAAACACTGAAAGATGTTATTTTGGAAGCGGTATGAGCTCTAATTCGTTTTATTTGAAAGCCGCAGTAGCATTTTGTTAAAATGAAGTATTCTTTACCACTCTATGAAGGAGTTTGGCTCCAGACAAGGTATTGATACACATTGATAAGATGGATGTGAAGCGGCTATTCAACCTTTTTGTCAAATCCTTTTAAGTGAGATAAAGCCAGGGTGAGGATGGGAGCTATGGGAGTTCTTAATACAGCTGATATGTCTTTTATATATATGTGTGTGTGTGTGTGTGTGTGTGTAATCTTTTCCCTCTTACTGCCATTACAACACTCTTAATCTCTCACAGACCACTGATTGTTTAGAGTTTTCCTGGTTTGTTGGCGCGCCATCATGTGTCAATATAGGGTATTGCAATAAAGTGTTCACCTTAGGAAGGAAAATAAGTTTTGGCTGGTCAACAAAGTGGCTGACGTTAGCTTGCCAAACTAACTAAGCGACACACTTGGCGGATTAGGATGCTAAAGCTAGCTTGGTGCTGGTCGGCGTCCAAAAATAGCCGCGTTGAGCCCGCACGCCGCGTGACCGCAGCTGTCCTGGGAGCGGACAGGTTGCAGCGGAACCCAGGGGGCAACACAAGGTGTTTCAGACATATTTCACACCCACCGAGCTACAAATCACCGCTCCACCATCATCCACAGCCGGCCTGCCACCTGAGGTAAAAGCCTTCACGGCTAATAGGTTGCTAACCTTAACGCTAGCTGTGCGTCACATGGAGTATAAATGTGTCTAATTTAGCAACCGAAACCCTCACGAGACGTTTGAGTGTAATGTTGTCTGCCGCGCGGTCGTCGTTGTGAATGTTATGAACGTTACGCTGAACTCCTATACGAAATAACACAATTTAATATGGTCGTATGATGAAATTATTACGACGACGCATATCCTTGTGAACAAAAACCTGTTAACGAAAATGTAAATGCGTCGTGTTTAAATTTCAATAAAGCCACGAAGCATCATTTATTTTCTAACCGGTTTGCTAGTTACTCCTGAAACACACTTCTGTTTACATCATCAGGTAGCTAACTGCGTGTTGGTTTCATGTACAAAAATTAGACTAGATACGTGTTCCGTATGTCCGAACCGGTTCGGCCGAACTTAAAGGGATGGTCTAATGTTTCGAAAAATGTGTTCGGTCATGTTTTGTGAGGGTTAACCGTTTGACAAGAAGCAAAGTCACTTTAAAGTACGTGGTTTTAAAACGGACATCGGGTTGACTAACGGCTAACGGCTACAGCGCCTGACTGAGAGCTGCTGTCAAATACAGATGATTTTTAATTAATTAAAACTACACTGGAAATTAAAATGCTGCCCTTTGCATCTGCATAGAAAGATACACTTCTATTTTTATTATTATTATTTTTTTTTTTTTTGACAGCAGAAATCTTGACTTGTCAAAGCAGAAAAACACACAGCTGTACTTAAAATATTGATTAGCAAGGGGGATCCATTACGTTTAATTGCAGTGAGCAAACCACTGATAACATTAGTTATTGCGCTCCTGCTTTTCCTGCTGTGATATGTCGACGTGCACATTCTCTTTCAGTGTTCATATTTGCAACAGCATTTCAGTCAATGACAGGTGTGTATAGCAATTAAAGCTCAATAATATAGCCATCAGGGGGTATCATATTCCCTAATTAGCATATAGACTGTTTTGCAAAGGGACAGCACAAGGCAGCGCAATTATTTTCTTGTATATAGCTGCTAATGTCATTTTCTAAAAAAACATGTCTGTGAGATTTTTTCATTTAAGCAGGAAGGTATTAAAGCACCAGGATAATGAATTTTCTAATCTTAATTCCCTGCTCTGTGGGATTCCTGGAATAATTTACAGTCCACAAAATGAAGATTTACTTAGTTTTTTTAACAAACAGAGATTCAAATTATTCATATGTTTTTTTTGTGTCCAGTTCAACTGTCTTCATGAGTATGGCATCAGGGGGTGAAGGCCCGTCCTCCACTCCTCCCCAACACACCAACAGGTTGGCCAAGGAGAGGTCGCCCTACCTGCTGCAACATGCACACAACCCCGTTGACTGGTGAGTCACTTTGAACTACAGATTTTCACAGGCTCCTAAAGCTGATATCACACCGACTATTGTAATCTTTGTATTAGGTATCCATGGGGACAAGATGCTTTTGACAAAGCCAAGAATGAAGACAAACCAATCTTTTTATCAGGTAAAAAAAAAAAAGAAGACGATGCTTTTACACCTGGTGGTAACACGCATTTCATTTTGGGGCCACTTCCCTCTGAGTTTCAGCGTGAGAAATGAGAATTTATTCCATGTAAATCATCAATTTCCTGTGAATCTCTGTCTCTCCCTGCCCACCAGTGGGCTACTCAACATGCCACTGGTGCCATGTTATGGAGAGGGAGTCTTTCGAGGATGAGGAACTTGGCAGAATCCTTAGCGACAACTTTGTCTGCATCAAAGTGGACCGAGAAGAGAGACCTGACGTGGATAAGGTCTACATGAACTTTGTACAGGTGTGCGTGTGCTTACATTTACTTTTTCTCATGCAGGTCGCTTTATTCTTTTTTTTTTTCTGCTAATACTGCCTCATGACTCTTGGCTGCTCATGTCTATAGGCAACAAGTGGAGGTGGCGGATGGCCCATGAGCGTTTGGTTGACCCCTGACCTTAGACCTTTCATTGGAGGCACCTACTTCCCTCCTAGAGACCATGGAAGAAGACCTGGACTCAAGACAGTCCTCACCAGAATCATGGAGCAGGTAAAAAGCTTTTATGTGTGTGTGAGTGTGAGAGAGAGAGGATGTCTCAGCCGCACCAGTCTTGAAGTTGCCAGGCAACTAGCACAAAATGTTCCAGCACATACAGAAACCCCTAGTAAACCTGCAATTTATCATTTTTACTCTTTGGATTTTGTCTGGATTAAACAAGGAAGATACAACATGGTAAGTCGTGAGGTTTAAAGGTGCTTGTAGGTGGATTTCTTTTTAACCTTTGGACAGAGCCCTGCTCTTAGTCTTAATGCTGACTTAGGGTAACTGTCTCTTGGCTGTGGCTTCATATTTACACAGACAGTGGTATCAAGCTTTTCATCTAACTCTCAGCAGGAAAATATTTCCCAAAAATATCCAACTATTCCTTTAAGCAATACTCGGATGTTATTGGATTCAATTCAGGAGATATAGAGGGGTCCAGAGGGATATAGAGATCAGAGGGGAAGATGAAGCATTGCAGCAGCAGAGGAGGACAAAGTAAACAAATCCAAATCTATTTTATCTTCAACTGTGCGCCTCTTCTTCAGTGGCAGAATAACCGTCCTGCGTTGGAGTCCAGTGGGGACAGGATCCTTGAGGCTCTGAAGAAAGGCACGACCGTCGCCGCAAGCCCAGGACAGAGTCCTCCTCTCGCCACAGGTGTTGCTGATCGCTGCTTCCAGCAGTTGGCCCATTCTTACGAGGAGGAGTATGGAGGCTTCAGAGACGCCCCCAAGTTCCCCACGCCAGGTAGACGCAAACAAAACCCTAAATGTCCATCTCGCCCGTCTCAGCCCTGCTGGATCTCACTCTTTTTCTCTGCCTGTGTTTCTCTTTCTCACTCCGTAGTAAATCTGATGTTCCTCATGTCTTACTGGTCCGTGAATCGCTCCACCTCAGAGGGGGTGGAGGCCCTGCAGATGGCCTTGCACACACTCCGCATGATGGCGCTGGGAGGCATCCACGACCATGTGGCACAGGTTCGTATATCTTTGTTCCAGAGCTGAGAACAAAAAAATGAACGGCAACTATTTTAACAATAGATTAATTGTTTCATTAATTTTTTGATTTAAAAAAAAGACAAATTGTCTCCTTCAGTGTGAGAATTTGCAACTACTACGTCATGTCTGATAATAAACTGAATATACTTTGGCTATGGATTATTGACTAAATAAAACAATTGTGTATACTCTCTCTCTCTCTCTCTCTCTCTCTCTCTCTCTCTCTCTCTTTCTCTCTCTCTCAGGGTTTCCATCGTTACTCTACGGATTCCTCCTGGCACGTACCACACTTTGAGAAGATGTTGTATGACCAAGCTCAGCTGGCTGTAGCGTACATAACTGCCTCCCAGGTGTGTGTGTACATATGTGTGTGTATGTGATAATTATTTCTCCATCCAAGTAATTTACCACCATATTACGCGGTCAGCAAAAACCATCGCTGTACGTCTCTGGGCAAACATTGGTTTTGCTTCAGAGTAAATACAAACTCTCATAATCACAGTGGTTGCTGTCACACACACATATCGCAGTTCGGTAATTTGTTAATATCTTTGATTTCCATTTCTACCGATTTTCACACTTGGACAAAGCACACATACATGCTGTACATTCTCGTGTTTAATGAGGGTGTAGAGGTTACCTCATTCAATGCTTGCTGGTTCTATCCTGCGTATAAATCTCATGACTCTTAGCAGGTATATGAAATGTTTTTCTGCTTATCCAGGTATCAGGTGAGCAGCGCTTTGCCGAAGTAGCTGAGGACATACTGCGCTACGTCTCCAGAGACCTGAGTGACAAGGTGAGTCATCTACAGCCTCGTCATCACTTCTTTGTGTGTATATATGTGTATTTTTACAGGGGGAATCGCATGTCCTCACCAAGGTAATGGAAATAATCTAAAGCAAGCATTAAGAAGATGTAGAATGGAAGTTGTGGTAAGGTTTGGTTCGTGTGTTAGGATGTGGGTTAGTGTTAATATTTAGGAATGTATGTTGGCAACGGGAAGTCATTAAAAATAGAGCAATATAAACTGTGGTGTGGCTGTTGTCACGCTATCTATTTTCGCTTTGGAGAAAGTGCGAACATTAGCTGTAAATCCCACCAGGAAAATAGTAAGTGTGCGTATTGTGTGTATTTGTGTGCACACACTTTTCGTACATCCTCCAGGGGAAGGGGTGGGACCCTGTTGACAAATAGGCTCTTAAACCCCCTGCTCTCCTCTATGGGTGAACCCTTTTCCCCCTTTGATTAATGGGTCGACAGCGGCGAACGGGGAACACAGTTGAAACTACATTCGTTGTAATCATTATATTTCTCAAGATTTATTATGTAATTATACACTAATGAATGAATGCTGCAAAGGTAATTTACTGTAGACTCCATGTTTTCTTTGTGCTGCAACAGCTGGGACCTTCTCTCAGGGAGGAAGTCTTCCAATTCTCATCATGACTGTAACAGTATTGAAATACTTAAAATGAGAATCATGTTAGATCTTTCTCAGGGCTTTCAAAATAATATATTAATACAACTTAATTAAATACAGTCAGTTTTTGTCATTCTTTCCTCTAAAAAAGAATAACCCTGATAAAGTCAGTAGGTTGGAAACTTTAAAGTCACAGTGAATTAGACCTCAACCATATTCTTTGCTTCCACTGTTTTACCTGTTGAGATCTGATATGATACCGTTCTGATAGCTGCTCACTAGCTAAGGGTAAAGTTTGGTTTTATAAGATGGGCAGGGTTAGCCAGCAAGTTCAAGATGAGTCTTCAAAAATATTTTTATCCTTTAACAGGAAGAGAGAAAGAGAGGGATATTAATATAAAAATACTCAAATTAGATTTTTTTTTCAAATAATTTTAGCTCCTTGAAGCCTGATTTCACCCTTCAACATTTCAGAGAGGATTATTTTTTTTTGTTTACCTTTTATGGAGTCATCCTACATAGATCAGAGTGGCCATTAACCAGCCAGCTATTTGTTTCATCTCAAAGAAGCGTACCATCATTATGCAGCTGTCACTCTCCTTCCACCTCCTTGATTCCCGTCTGTCGTCTGGAACAGTCCGGGGGCTTCTACAGTGCAGAGGACGCAGACTCTCTCCCAGCGTCCGGGGGGCGAGAAAAGCGAGAGGGGGCTTTCTGTGTCTGGACGGCCTCAGAAGTTCGGGAGCTGTTTCCAGATGTGGTGGAGGGCACCACTGGAACTTCCACCCAGGCAGACATCTTCATGCACCACTATGGGGTCAAGGAGCAGGGCAATGTTGCTCCAGAACAGGTACTTTTTTTTTTTTATTATGCCGCATGTAACCACGGCAACCTTGGAAAGATTGAAGTTCCATTCATGCTTCAGGCAGCGATTCAAGGTGTTGAAGGCATTAACATGGCAGCTGCTGCGGTCACTGAGTTCATTTGTGTGCACAGCCGTTCATCTTCCGTGCTGTGTGTTGCCAGGATCCCCACGGGGAGCTGCAAGGCCAGAACGTGCTGATCGTTCGTTATTCAGCGGAGTTAACGGCCGCTCGCTTCGGCGTCGGTGTCGAGAAAGTCAACGAGCTCCTGGCCTCTGCCAGAACCAAAATGGCAGAAGTGAGGACGAGTCGGCCACGCCCACATCTGGACACCAAGATGCTGGCTTCCTGGAACGGTAACTGTCTAGAACAGGTAGTCTTGTCTAGACACTACAGCAACTGGACTACTATTTATTATTCATATATATTGTGCATGTTAATGTTTTAATTAATTTATTTTTAACAAATGAATCATACTTAAATTAAATTATACATGTAAGATGATGTATATGTTCAGTAGACGGAATAAATACCTCTTGCAGCCTGATCAGACGTGTCAGTCACGTCGGATCAGCGCTGTTCCTGGTTTTATTTTATGTGATTTAGAATTTTAGTTATTTACCAAATTTGTGTGCACTTCACTTCAGCTCAGTGTGAAAGACTGAATTTGTGATTCACCATGTGTGTGTGTCGTAGCCCCTCCCCCACGCACACAGAGCGGAGACCGGTTGACAACTTGTAACTTTAAGTGCAATACAAGCTTTTTAAACAAGACAAGTTATAAATCCCTGTAAAGCCAAAGATGGACAGACATCGACTCCAAACGTCTGAAAGTCCCGGCTGAAAATGAGTGTATTTTTTAAATGCATGCAATCTGGCGACAGTGACGAGCACCGGCAGCTCTTCTTCAGACACACTGTACTCTGTATGTTTAAATCTGACTTTCAACTTCCAAAGTCTTATCCACACATTTATCATCCGCAGTGTGAAAGCGTGTGTAGATTGTTATAGAGACACACGTTGTCACTTTGCTCCAGTGCGATACCTCTTTGGAGACTCGTCAGCGTTGTTTGTCCAGCGCATTGTCTCAGATGTGATTAAATGCAAGAACAGGCAGCACACCACACATGCATAAACACACACATACGCCCATGAATTCTGCTCCCAGGTCTGACGTCTCAAGACAGAGTGTGTTAGCGAGGTAATGAGGCTCTGCGATCCCGAGAACTTTCCAATTAGACACAGGAGTCTTCTTCTCCTCTCTAATGAAGAAACACCTCCATTAATCACCTGTCCTTGGCTGCAACACTTTGAAGAGCAGACTGTGCAGTCACCAGGCTTTGATACACTACATGAAAGGGGAGTGGAGGGAAAGAGGGAGGAAGGGATGGATTTAGAGAGCGAAGAGAGAAGGAACGGGCAAGAACAAGGAAAGTTCAAAGAGTTTGAAAAATAACTAAGCTAGGACTGAGATGCAGCTGCAGGTTGGTTCCCCAGTGGGGAGAAGACTTGTTTTAAGCTGGTTAACAGTCTCCCCACCGCAACCACCAACACCATCTCCACCACCTCTTCCTCCCCAGGTCTGATGCTTTCGGCCTACGCTCGTGTTGGAGCCGTGCTGGGGGACAAGGCCCTGCTGGAGAGGGCTGTGCAGGCCGGCGCCTTCCTACAGGAGCACCTGTGGGATGGCGAACGACAGACCATCCTCCGATCCTGTTACCGTGGAGAACAGATGGAGGTGCAGCAGATGTAAGAGACTGAGTAGTTTTTTTTTATATGACTACAGTATATAGACTGCGGTATATAGAGAAGATAAATGCAGTGAGAATGAAACCTGTGATTAGAATTGTCACTTGAATATATTATCTAGTAATAAGTTCTGGTGACAGGGAAAGAACCAACCACCAAATCCTGTGCACTGTTTATCACTTGTACTCTTTTTATGGTATTTGGTCCAAAGATACAGCTGCCTGACTAAACTAAAGATTTTCTGGAATGCAAAAAACTCGCAAAACTTAAACTCAGCCCTTGAAACAACTAACAAATGTAATGCTTTGTAAAGACCTTCACATTTTGAGTCTTGCTTTGTTGGGTAAAGCTAGTCCAGGGTTTCACATGTGATAGAAACTTAAGTATGTAAAGGCTGTGTTGATGATCTCAATTTACCATACTTACATGCCCTTGTGTACGTTGAAAGGGCGATTGATTCTGTGATTGCTCCCCTTGTCCATAGTTGCTGCCAAGAAATCGCTTCCTAATGCAATTTCAATGTAAGTAATGGGGGACAAAATCCACAGTCCTTGTTCAGTGTGAAAATTCATTTTGAGGCTCAGCCACCTGTCGATATTGTGAAACCCTCGGCAGGAGTTTGCATGTGTTGCATGCTTTGAAATACAAACAAAACAGAGACCCACTCATCAGAACATTTCCCCATAGTGCCGTTAGTGATCCCAAACTCAAAAGGGTAACTTTAACATTTTATGTTAAATACCATAATTGGAGAATTATACAAAGAATTACCTTTTTTAAGCTCAAACAACCCAGTCAGTTGTCTCTTTCTCCTTGATGCCTGAAAAAATACATGTCTCTTTTCTAACACTGAGAGAGTAATGCATTAATACATACTTAACTCCAGGATTTAATAATGTGGCAAAATCTATAAGGAAGAGTTTGACTTCACGGGAGCAATAAGCCGTTGTACTGCACTAGGATGACGAACTGTTTATATGCAAACAGGAAGCAGGGGTATTGGGATAAATGAGATTACAGCAGGAAATCAGAGAACATGTTGACATGCACTGCAGTAACATGGTTACGTTAAAACTGCATTTGCATGCACAAGTCAGTAATTAGATTTCTCCTCTACCCTCTATCATATATTTGAAACAAGATTGACCATATTTTAAGTGGATTATAGATGCCTGTTGACTGACATATGATGTTTTTTTGCTTTTGGACTAACAGCACAGTGAGAGAGAATATGCAGTTCTTTGCTTATTTAGACTTACTTATCCTAGTTTTAGTTTAAGACACAGAACAAGTATGAAATAGTGACTGAAATGTGATCCATTAAAACTACATGTTAACCTCCAAGCCATTTCCAAGCTGCTGCTCTGCAGTGCTTCTGACAAAATCGCCATACGCATAAATTAAAGACAAAGACTGTGACGCTATATTTACTTGTAAAATGAGAAGCGAAGAACAGCAACATAACGGGCGATAGAAAACTGTTTTTTCTAATAGAAACTGTTTGAAAGAGCAACGGCCAATGGGGAAACTCCAACTCAGTCACGTGGCATTCGGCTGACCAGTGGTGGAACTATAATCATTTAACTATATCACTCTCTCAGTCAGTCAGTCACTCAGTCACTCAGTCAGTCAGTCACTCAGGGCCTGGCCCTGCTGTTGCAGTTCAGCCAATAACCAGGTTACATAAATGTATGTATATTTACTGATTGGCTATTGTTAGCAGTCAATCCTGGATTAGACTGAGAATGTACTTGTAGCATCACAACATACACACTCATGTAAATACACAGCGGCCTGTTGATTGTCCATGTGTCCTGGTTCTGTTGTGCCCTAGTTACTGTGAATGAGTGAGTGTGAAATGCCAGAGAATCAGCAGAAAAATACGCCAGGAGTCCCGCATGATGAAAATGCATACAATCTTAAATACACACATGAACAGATACACACTTATACCTAAACACTCTGGCCTTGTTCCACGGCTTTTGTCTCATTCATAATTGTCCAATTCAGGATGCAGTCAGCACTGAGAGTGCTGACCAAGGCCCTTTGCTTCTTCTTCATACATGGGTAAATCACTCATGCCAGGAACATATGGGCCATGGGCTAATTTACCAGGAGTAATGGTAGGTGCTGAGACTAACTGGGTTAATAGGCTCCGGAAGTGTTGAGGAGCTGACACCATAGATTTTCTGTGTTTCCTCTCCTGGCTTTTGTGATTGAGAGTCTTAGCACTGTCGTCAGCTAGCGGAGCGAGGCCTGAGACTGGCAACACTGAAGCAGGAACTCTGGTGATGTTGACTCATTCTTACTTGGTTTGTCAACAGGTTTTGTCATGTGCAGTCTTTTTGCGCTGCATTTTTTTAGAGATGACCTATCTTGAGTTCTCTTTTCTGCACATTCTTTGGTAATTAAGTGTGAGCGACTGCAGGTTGGTGAACTTTTTGTTTTGTTCAGTCTAGCTCGTCCCCAGAATCACCCAGTTGTCCCAACGGACGATAAACGACAACCACAGAGACTTTTACCGGAGCAGTCACCGTGCACGGGTCTATGAGAGAACCATTATGAAGCTATTATTATAAAACTGTCTCCGAGTGCTGTGATACGGTAGACTGACAAGGCGTTTTATCTTTGCTTTCAGGGGAATGAGTCATTTAACACACACTATTAAAGGTGTGAATGGAGAGGCTGTTACATATTTGAAAGGCTTTTTTTATTTTTGTGTTTGTGTGTCAGTGAAACCCTCTTCAGGTCTTTTCTCAGGTTGTCATCCCGGTGGCTGGAGTCACCTCAGTCAGATGACATGTCATCCTGTGAAAGACGGAGAATCCTCCAGGGAAAAAAAAGACATTGCTGACGAGTGGTGAGGTCTGGGCTTTGGGGGGGTGGGGGGGGAGACGTTGACAATTTTACAGTTTAATTCAAGTATTAGCCATCAGCCTTAGTATTACAAATCCTTTTCTTCCCCTTTGGATTTACATTAAACTGGCAACGTCCTGTCCACTGCAACAGTTTTCGTGGTCTCCTCTCGGCTTACGACTCTGTCTGGGAGAGATAGGCCGAGATATGACTCCCTCATCTCCTCATGACCTCCGCATGCACTTCATCTCCTCTAAAGCTTCCTCCTTTTCTTTTCTTTTTTCTTTCACAATGACACGGCATTTATCTGGCTTCCTGTCACCATTCGTTCCCCTGCACTCACTTGGATAGGGTGCCATTGAGAGAAGTGGGGGTGGGGGCTTGTTGTGGTGAAAGAGAGAAGCTGGAATAACAGAGTTTAGAAACTGAGTCATAGTTTGTTGATGTTATACTGACAATGGAAAGGTTACTACTGTACACACCAGTGATGTAGACCGGCTTATACAATTGATACAGATCGGTAAAGACTACAAACTCCAGGTGTAGACAGGACTTCAAGGAGAAATATAACAAGTAGAAATGAAAATATGATGTTGGATAAGAATTTAAGAGGGTGTAAAAGTTACAAGAAAGGATCCGGGGATGAGACGGATGAAGGGAGACGTGGCACACTGACGCTACAGGGAGTCTGGCTGGTGTAACTGCAGTCACATTTGTCTAATTACCGTCCTTCATCACCTAAAACTTCAAAGACTCGGTGTGCACAGTTGTGTGTACACGTATAAACGTCTGATGCCTTCTGTGACAAGCACAGAGAAGGCAGAGATGCTTTAGGGAGAGATTACACTCAGTGTGTTATGTGTCGCGCTATACTGTCCCAAATAATCCCCTCAGGCTTCTTGTAGTCTCTCTTTAAAGTAAATTCTTCTGTGGTTCTATACTGTCTTAATAGATCTTCTTCAGGGCTTATAACCAAGCATGTGGTATATCAAAGATGAGGAGAAAAAAACAAACTAGTTCACCAACAGTTCGCTCATTCATCAATCAGTTCATTAATTCTTATTCTCTCACTCCTCTTATTGTCATGTCCCTTTTCTCTCTCTGTTCCTTAGATCTACACCTATCTCCGGCTTCCTGGACGACTACGCCTTCGTCATTTGTGGCCTGTTGGACCTGTACGAGGCCACGCTGCAGACGGAGTGGCTGCAGTGGGCCGAGGAGCTGCAGCTCCGGCAGGACGCGTTGTTCTGGGACGACCAGGGAGGAGGCTACTTCTGCAGCGATCCCAGCGACAGCACTGTACTGCTGCGACTGAAAGAGGGTGAGGGGATAATATGATAATATAACATAATAGTGATATTATCAGCAGTGATCTCATATCAGCTGTTTAGATCTTAAAAACAAGCGCTAATGAGATTCATTAGATTAATTACCGAGGTAATGAAATTTATCTGTGCTTATAAAAAGTAATTCAATATGTAATAGACTAGTATTTGAGTTGGGATCTAATCTATTATATATGTAAATACCAAAGAGTGAACAAAAAGTGCATCAGTTATAAGAATTCTTGATCAGCTGCAGTACAAACTGAGTGATCCACAAATATGCGAAACATGAACGGATGGATCCATAAATGTGTAAATGTTTACAGAGTGAGTTATCTGTATTTCCAAAGAAAAATCAAAAGTTATGAAGTTCATCCTGACGGGAATATGAATGTTTGAATTAGATCTAATGGTAATCCATCTAACGGTTGTCCATAGTTATAATTATCAAGTAATAGTTGATTTATTGGCTCAAAATAACAAATGTCTCACGGTGGTGTTAGAGGAAAAGGTCATTAGGATTCATTCCTAAGTAGGAGGAGGTAGGAGTAGATGTCCAGAGATTTAAGTGAAAAGGTAAAAACTTTGACCTGCTGGTGGCGCTAGAGAAAAAGTCAAGAGATCACCAGATTCGATGAATGTCTGTAGCAATCCGTCCGGTAATTGTTGAGAAATTTCCGTCTGGAGCGCAGTGATGGACCGGCAGACTGAGCAGAAAATAAGTGAGATATTGATGCTGCCGCCGCTGGCTGGGGCTCTAATAGGTTGAGAGATGCAGGGGGAGGATTGACGGACAGGCGAAGGATTAACAATGCTTCTGCAGCACACCTCTGCGGCTTAGACAAGTTCAGAGATGGATGGATAGCTCAGGCAGATGAATACATACAGGGTTTTGTCCTGCAGACAGTTAGGTGATAACAACACATTGCCAGAGCGATTTGAATGAACAAAAGAAGCATGAATGAATAGCTGTAATTCATTTTAAGAACAGAAGTGTTGATGGATGGGTGCAATCATTCATGTATTCATCTTTACATCCATCCCTGTCTTGCCCACCTATATCCCTCACCTCATTGATTGAGCCTGAGCTTAACGAGATGGAAGCCTCTGCAGTAATACAGCTGCCAGTTTCACTCCATTGCTACACTTTATCCACAGGAGAGAAGGGAGGCAAGGATGGATGGATGGATGGAAAGATTAGCTTAGAGGGGAGCAGAGGCATATTGACCTCCCTTACCTACCTCCAGCACCATGCAGCCTTCACTCAGGTTGAACCCCCTTCGCCATGAAAGCAATCAAAAGACAGATTCCTCTGATTCTGCGGCTACTTTGATCACAGGACCTGTCAGATCCGTCTCTCCGTGCATCTGCATCTGACAGCACGACGTACAGTGGGAATCTGAAATCCAAAATCCATCAATCTGTCTCTTCTCGTATAAAATCTAACTTCATCATGAACGATATATGAGCAATAAATAGTTTAATCCTGCAGACATAATGGTGAAAATGAAATGCTCCATGTTTTACAGCAACAGATCCTTGTCTCTCAGTTCTGGAGTTGTTTTCAAATTATATGTTGAAAGTTGATTTAAAAGAAACCACACCTTCCTGATAATGTAAACGGATCTATCTTCTTGTCCTAATCTACAGTGATATACAGGCAGCCTGCTGTCTTTACAAATAAGTACATCTTTTATCCAGTATGTGGGGTAATGTTGCAAAGCCGCAATACCTCACAATGCCTGTGGCTGAAATACGGTTTCTGTACTCAAGGATTGATGGGATATAAATATAAACGGGTCCGACCTTGACGTGCACTGCAAGCCCTTCTTCAGCTGCCAGTCCGCTCCTCCAAGTTATGGCTGCTGGCAGTTCAGAGAAGCTGACACCTTGTAGACATGCCGACATTTACTTTTGATCTGTCAGACCAAAAGATCTCGTTGCCTGTTTCTTTTTGTTTTTACTCTCGAACTACTCCGTCTGACAGTGACCATCTATTTTAATGGCTTGCTTCTCCCACTCCTGTTTTTTATTTCTTATTCTCTTGTCTTCTCGACTCAGCTTAAAATCTGTCTCGTAATACAGTATGTGCCGTCAGTGGGCCGGTCTTTTCCCCATCCCAGTGGATCTCCTACCGTGTCTTTTCTAGTGTCTTATCATATTTTGAATTTGATTTTTGTCAGTTAATGTACGGAAGAGGATTAGGGCCACATGTGAAAAGAAATATATATATATTTTTTAGACTTCTAATTTAATTTTACTCACTTCAGGGCTGGGCAATCAATCGGATTTTGTTTTCCATTACGATTGTGGCCTCCCAACGATTATAAAAATGCAAAAACCAAGATGGCGCCGGTGGAGTTGCAGCTAGTTACTGCAGCTCTCGCATCTCTTCTGTGTTTTTTAACTGGATGCAAGTAACACTGTGCAATACTTTTCAATACTTTTTTCCTTTTTGGTTTTAATGTGAATGCTATCACTTATTGCTTTGTTTGCACATTATGTAAATATCTTTGTAAATATCTTTACAATGCAACTACTTATGTACATACCTTCTTATTTATGCTTGAGTTGTTATTTATTTGAGTTGTTAAAACGCTTTTTGTTGTTTTTAAATCACTTGTTTTTATTTTCCGTTTTTTCCTCAAAGTCAATGAGAAATCGTGTTGAATAATCATAATCTCAATATTGATCAAAAATGAAACGTGATTATGATTTTTGCGATAATCGAGCAGCTCTAACCCGCTCGTCCTCTGAGCTGCATCACAGTAACTCAAACTGCACTTCATGGCTCTGACATTAAAATCATAGTTGGGCTTGATTTTCCTTTTTCATAGTTTTGTATATTGTTATTAATTAGTTTTGAGTGTGCAGTTGATGTATATGAAGCTACTATTCATGCGTTCACACTGAATCCTCTGTGTAAAGAAGAAACCCTCCAGATAGCATGAGAACTCCATCAGGGAGGTTGTCAGTTTTAATGTTCCAAGTGCGGCAGATTTATATATTTTTCACCTGAGAGAGAGAGAAAATAAACAAAAAAACATACAGACACACACACAAACTCATGCGCCTGTGACCGATAGCTCCGTGCAAGTAGTTCAGACAGAAGCACGATACCACAGTTGGGAGGGGGGAACAGCACAAAAGCTAATAGTTATTCTCGTTAAGAAGTGCTGACAGATCGCGGATGATAGTTACGTGTGTGTGTGTGTGTGCGTGCACACGTGCGTGCCTGTCCCGCCATCACACCTGCATCTGTGTGTGTTTATCGGAGTTGACGTGTGAGAGGTTTCTCATCTGAGAGGATTGACTGTGCCATTATCGTGGTGGCGCTGTGTAGGGTTGAAGCCCATTAGTGACGCTACAGCTGCTGCCGTGTAGCCTGTCACTGCAAGAAGGATTACCCTACCACTCAGCCACTCTGCATCTTACAGCCCTGCCACACTCCCCTGTGTGAATGTGTTTTTGAAGGGTAAGGTTAAAGTGATGCAGAGACTTTGTTCTGTTTTTATTTAAAAAATTGAGCTGTTTGTTAAAATCTTTTTCATCTCCTGTGGCCAAAAAGGTAATTCAGCTGTATTCCCGTTTGACAGCTGATACATCAGCTCGATGCCGCTTCAGTTGAGAAACATCAGCATCACTAAAGACTTAAAAACTGATCAAATGTAGGTGTTTTACTGCTGTGCGTTTGTTTCTGGGCTGTTCATTGCATTGTCACTTTCATGAGTCTTTGTGTGTGTGTGTGTGTGTGTGTGTGTGTGTGTGTGTGTGTGTGTGTGTGTGTGTGTGTGTGTGTGTGTGTGTGTGTGTGTGTGTGTGTGTGTGTGTGTGTGTGTGTGTGTGTGTGTGTGTGTGTGTGTTACGGCTTAAAATGTGTTTTCCTTGGGGCTCTATAAGAGGAGATGTATGTGAAATGAGGGAGACAGACAGAGTCACTTGGTCAGCACTAAATGCATGTGTGTTTACGGTGAAGCATCGTTGCCGTGGGGCCGAAAACAAACTGCTGAGATGAGATCAAATTATTTCTGCACTTCAGTCGTGTGGGTTCACGTGCATAAATACGGAAGAGGATTAAGGCCACAAGAGAGAAAAAAAACAGTTCTGACTACAGCCTGACTGATAGCGATATTAAAGAGTAAAAAATATTGATATATCGGACAATATATATATATATATATATATATATATATATATATATATATATATATATGTGTAATGAAAGCAGGATATTTTATAGTTTAACAATAAACTTTTATCGTCCAAAATGACATGAGTGCACTGAAACAGTAAACTTCACTGTGAATTATATAAAATAAATAGGCAAATATCGACCAATAAAATCAGGCTCTAATTCTGACTTTTTTCTCCAAATTCTGACTTTAAACTCAGAGAAATATTGTATATGCAGTGTACAGTCAAAAGTCTTTTTCTCTCTCTCTCACACACACACACACACACACACACACACACTTGCAGGCACAAGCATCGGGGTAATGTTAAGCGGCAGACACATACTGAGGTCATAGGTCATGAGAAGAGCACCTCCAGACTCTCAGTGGCCACTGATAAGAGATATCAGTGGCCACTACATCACTTAACAGGGCTAAGTCATGAGGTCATCTGTTCGGCCCGTCACATCACACCACGCACTTGTCTTCGATGGTTGTGTGCTGGGAGGTGATGGGATGGCATGGAGGGCGTATCTTAACTGCGAGCTGGTTTTCCAAATCGTAACCGATAATCGAATGATTGTGCATCGGCTCTAATGAACACTTACATCTTCAGACAGTTAAAGCTTCACCAATCCACCTCCAGTTTTTAGTTTTTATTTTTTCACTTTGACACACTGAAGTTCCCCGCAGCTCTGTGGAGCTTGTTTGCCACCATTGTCTTGGCCTGTGTCAAGCAGCCATAAGTATTTTGTTTTGCTTTTCAGATAAACTCGACGTACCTGTTCAGCACCGTATGGCAAGGCAGAAAAGAAATTAGTAACTAGGCGGTGAATATACTGGAGCAGTAAGCAGAAAAAAAAAATCTAGATTCATTCATAATTCATAGAGACTAAAACAAAACTAAAAGAGGGTGAATATTTTTAAGGTGACCAGAAATGAGGAAAAGAAATGTGCTGTGTATCTGCTAGATTGGTACTGTACATTAGCAAGTCATCGCTTACAAGTGAGCGGCGGCTCGGTTTCAGCTCTTTTGGCTCAAGCCACAGCTACAAAGCTTGGTACCGGAACCGACCCGTTGCCTGCAGTTATCTAAGACTTTAACTGTTGAAGCCTGATGAAAATGTTGTGTTTCTTTGTGTCTCTCAGATCAGGACGGAGCTGAGCCCAGCGCTAACTCGGTGTCGGCGTCCAATCTCCTGCGTCTGTCCCATTTCACTGGAAGACAGGATTGGCTTCAGAGGTCCCAGCAACTTCTGGCAGCGTTCTCTGACCGTCTGACCAAGGTTCCCATAGCTCTGCCCGAGATGGTCCGGTCTCTAATGGCCCAGCACTACACATTAAAACAGGTTATTCTCACACTCACACAAATAAGCACATGTGAATTGATTGGGTAATGCGAGTTCAAGCATTTACTTTGTCCTACTGTGTTCGCACCTCAAGCCTCTAGTTACTTCAAGTCTTTTGTTGCTCAGCGTTTTGAGTGTATTAAAGGAGAGGTAGGTTATAAATAAAAGCCTCGCAGCTAATTATGTTGACGTGTGGTCCCCTGGTGGGCTGTGCTGGCCATTACAACTACACCCAGTAATTCATAGTGACAGAGTAACGGAAGTCGTCATGGTCACAGAGCCTACACTGGAGTGTATTGTCAGTGGAAACCTGAGCATAGGATAGAAGAGTAACTTCCTCTTTTCCCTAATCCCAAAGACGTCCAGCGCCACACAATTTGCAGTCCAAAAAAAAAAGGTATTTTATTTTGAAGTGTGGTAGGAAAATGCGTCAGGGTGAGCAAACAAACAAAACAACAAACAAAACAATGTGGATTTTTACGTCTAACTTACCTAAAAGAAAAGTGAGAATAAAACACAGGACTCCTTGAACAAAAGCATTTGAACCACTGGTCCAAATACGTTTTTCCTGGGACGACTGAGCGACCGTTATTGTGAAGCCCTGTCTTTGTGTAGTGAGTCCTAAAGGCTGGCTTAGCTCGGGGAGTGGGTGTGTTTACCTGGCTGTTCGCCTAAACTCATTCTCATGTCCGCCTACGGAACCCAAGTGTTTCTGCACGCCTGACAAATCGTGCAAGAACAAGACATTACATTTACCAAGAGAAAGTGAAACAAACACATCCACAGTAACTGAACGAAAACCGAGCAAGAGGCCCGTAAAACATGAACATCCCCATATCGGCGTCGCTGAGTCAATGCCATCATGCACTGAAGTGAAAATCAGTGCGAGTAAACTAGACTGCAGGCCCCGGTGCTCCAGAGGACAATGTTCCTTTAACAGTGAGAACATGACGTATTTTCAGTGAGCAGAGATATTTTAATAATCTTTTCTGATCATATATTTTTGCTGCAGCTACAAGTTTCTCAGAAAGTGCAGCAAATCTTGACTCTCGAGGATTGTTTGATATTTTTACTTCTATTTTGAATTGAATGCGTCACAACACTCCTGCAAGATTCACTGCAGATCTAATCTACTGTAGGTTTGAATTTCCTCTTACTACTGAGAAAAGAACTGAGCAGGATGGTGAGGCACGGCCACAATATACACAAGTGGAGTGTCTCAAAGTAAAATAGCCTGTTTTTTAACCTCCATTCACTTATTATCGTATATAATATGTGCTTTTTCTACGACAGTTGCTGCAGCTCAATTAATTAATCCCAAACTATCCAACTATAATGTGTTTTCCAGGCTGAAAGCACCATGATATAAACCCTGATTGGATGAACCTCTGCTTGCAAAGTTCTCTACTTAAACAAGAAGGTAATAAGTAAATACTTTTATTTATTTTTTAATACCTCAGTTGACTGTTGTAGGTCATTTGAGGACACTGGCTCTGTCTCAGCTCTCTACATATATGCACACTTAATCCCTGGACACACTGACGCTCAAAATCTTTTTTACCCTGTTTTTTTTTAACAGCCGTCATGCATTTAATGGGCTATTTGAGCTGTTCAGCCTCGGTTATATAATCGGTTTTCAAATATTAACACCCTCAGTTAGCCTGAAGCCACGGGAACCAGCATTCTACCAAAGCACAGCAGTTGCCCTGAAGTTTCTTGGTCATCCCTAAGAAAACTTTCAGCTTGAAAGCGAGCGACAATCGAAGGAACAAAGAAGGAAATAACAAGAAGTAGAAAAAGAGAGAGGAGCGGGATGGCTCGCCCCCTGTCCGTCATTTATGACCTGCGCAGGATGAGTCGGGGCGATGGGGCGAGGTTAACGAGCTCAGGGGCGAGGCGAGGTGAGGCGGTCCAAGACGAAACACCTGCCTCCCTTGTTACTGCTACAAATACAGTACTAACCTCTATCTCCTCCTCCCCCTCGCCCCTCCTCTTATGTGTCACCTTTCCCCTCTTATTTCACTCTATTCATACTCTTTCATCTTGTTATCTCTCACTCCTCTTCCCTTATTCCCTTTTTCCTTACACCTTTCCTCCACTTTAATTGTTTTTTAGATTGTGATCTGCGGCCAGAGGGATGCCCCAGACACCACGAGCCTTCTCGCAGCAGTCAACTCCGTCTTCCTTCCACATAAGGTAAGTCTTTCAGATCCTGTGTGTGTGTGTGTGTGTGTGTGTGTGTGTGTGTGTGTGTGAAAGAGAGATGCATCAACTTCATAAATTCACCATCAGGACAAACCTGTCAACAGTCACTAAAGCAACCGTGAAAAGAAAAGATGAACTTACAGCAGATAGACGAGCGTTGATTTACTCCGACATCAGTACCTTTTAATAGTGGCATCAGATTCACAGTAACCTTTGAAACATGCACACGCACAAACATGCACACACACAAACATGCACATGCACAAACATGCACACGCAGATGCACTGTGGGACCGACCTAGAACAGTGCCTGGGGTGTTGGCTCGTTTAAGTGTGGTTCTTAAAAGGTCAGCCTGATCTCCCCTCCTTTCCTTTCCTTTCCTCTCCTCTCATCTCCTCTCATTGTATTAATTTACCAGCTATCTCTTTTTAGACATTAGTTGACCATAAAACCTTTCTCTAACATCTTATTGCCTAGTGGCTCTGCAGAGATTCTTCTTGTGTTTGTTTGTGTGCGTGTGTGTGTGTGTGCGTGTGTGTGTGTGTGTGTGTGTGTGTGTGTGTGTGTGTGTGTGTGTGTGTGTGTGTGTGTGTGTGTGTGTGTGTGTGTGTCCGTCCTCCTGCCAGCGCTGGCACTGACTGGTGGTTATGATTTGGACAGCTGTCAGTCTGAGTCAGACTTAAATTCTGTATGGATGGCCAACATGGCTGCATTTCTCAGAAGCTTCAACCTTCAAATTTAAGAGAATTTTCTTCTTTTCAGCAACAAAATCTTATATTTTGAAGGAACAGAGTGACAGCAGGCAGTTCTTGCTGCTTTAGCATAAAGATTGGGATTACAGCTCCCAGTCAAGAAGTAGTCTTGCACATAACTTGTTGTTTTTACTCTTAATTATTACCCGACATATTGATGTTAATTAATGAGCTTTAGAGGAGCTAGTTGGTAGTTTTTTAAATTTTGGACATAGCCAGCTGTTCTAAGCTGTTTCCAGTCTTTATGCTAAGTTAAGCTAATCGGCTACTGGCCGTAGCTTCATTATCTACTAACACATATCAGAGTGGTATCAGTCTAGCTCACAGAGAGCAAATAAATGCATCTTCTGAAATGTTGAATTATTCATTTAATGCGTATTATTTTAGGTATTACATTTTGAAATATTGTGCTCATAATAAATTGTTTGATTCTCGTGGACCTTGCCTGTTTAAAAGCTGTGCTGTGCTTCACTTTGATTAGTTTTGAACACAGTCTGACTTTAATGATTACCTCATATTGGACCCTCTGTAATGTGATCTTGACTGCATTGGGACTTTAGTCTTTGTTTACCTCTTATCCAAGAGTTTCCTGAAGAAAAAATACACCAATGTTATTGTAGTGAATTACAAGCAGCAGCAGAACAACAGGAAGTTGTATCCACTGAGATGGAAGTTTGTTTCTGGTGTATTTTATGGGCATTTCTATGGAGTGAGAGATGAGTAAACTGGAGCTTCGCTGTTCTGATTGTGTGAGACTGAGTTCTGTTTATTTGAACGGCCCGTAAACAAAAATTAGCTCAGTAAATTAAAGCAGCGATTGTCAAGTGACACACTGCATATCTCTCAACCGCTCTCTCTTTCTCCTTCACACATCATCATCGTTGCAGATTCCTGCAGAGAGACCGAGACCGAGCCAGATAGAACTATTATCAGGACCAATCTATTATTAAGAGGGTTGTACATGATGTACAGTCACATCCAGCCAGGACCAGTCACATGCTCGGCTTTGTTACATTTACTTTAATCAGTAAGTAATTAGTTACTTAAAGCTATTAAGCATTCTTCAAAAAACAGCATAATAATACCAAAATAGATGATGAATGCCCTTGAAACACTGAGAGTGTTTCCAAGTCTGTCTATAGCGATTCTGTGAGAGTTAATCAGTGTTTCATTCATCCAGTTTCACCTGCAGGGGTACCTGAAGACCTGTGTCATGTGATCTGCTGCCAGAGAGGCAGTAATTGTGAGAGAGAAGAATCGACGTGCTGCAGTAACTGAGTCAGCTGACTAGACGTCCAACAGAACAAATATTTGAGAGAGAGAGAGAGAGAGAGAGAGAGAGAGAGAGAGAGAGAGAGAGAGAGAGAGAGAGAGAGAGAGAGAGAGAGAGAGAGAGAGAGAGAGAGAGAGAGAGAGAGAGAGAGAGAGAGAGAGAGAGAGAGAGAGAGAGAGAGAGAGAGAGAGAGAGAGAGAGAGAGAGAGAGAGAGAGAGAGAGAGAGAGGGAGGGAGGTTTGAAATCGTCCATGTCATTTTATGCAGTAAATTCGTCCTAATCAGACCTCAGCCTGATGGAGGGTGTCGGCCCGTGTCTGCTAATGATCGCACTAATGGTAGAGCTGAGGAAACAAGAGGGATGGAGGTTTAAAGGACTCGTACAGTGAAGGGTGAGAAAGAGACGATGGCGACCGGAGGAAAACACTGATCTTCACTACTGAGATCAATAAGATGGTAAAAGAGACGCAAACGTAGGACAAGAGTCAGAGTCCCTCAGTTCTCCCAACTGGAGAATGCCTCATTCCTTTATTATTTAAACTATAACTATACTATCACTAAGCACTTTGTGTGTGTGTGTGCGTGCGCGCCAGACTTTGCTAGACAGGTTTGTCAGAGTTACACAACAGATCCAGATTTTCTTCTAATGAGCCTTCATTGAGCCTCAGAGTGAGATGGAAGGGGAGAGTAGTAAATGAGACAGAGGGGACAGTGTGTGTGTGTGTGTGTGTGTGTGTGTGTGTGTGTGTGTGTGTGTGTGTGTGTGTGTGTGTGTGTGTGTGTGTGTGTGTGTCTCTCCAGATGTTATGAGAACAGCCGGCCATTAGTGGCAGTAGCGGCTATCTTGGCCGGGCTGAGATGTGATGATCCAGCACAACACTAAACACACAGACACACTCGTTCGGGGGGATGAGATCCGCTCCCCAGAGGAAAAGCACTGCTGCCTTCAGCAGCTGTGAGACACACACATTAGCTGTTATGGCCACAAGCAGAAACCCAGATGCAACACATAAACATATTCTGGTATATATGAATATATGTGTATGCAAATCACACCACATACATAAACACAAGATATCACATGTACAGTGAACACATTTTGATGATTGATTGACCTTTCGTTAAGTCCTGCCCTTCTTACTTACTGATGCTTCGCCTGACGAGCTCTCTGCTCTCCCACGATACATGTGTCAGTTTACACTAACGATTTAACACGTCAGTCTTATTCAGTGTTGACAAAAATGGATCCTTGGGTTCAGATACGAGTGAATTTAATGACATCGATAAAAGACTGAGGTTACAGCTTTTAATGTAATGAGAGAAAAGACTTTTAGGACTATCGCATGTGACTGGAAAAACTTTCTTAGATAAGAAGTGACAAACAGATAATGACCAGGACTGAGCTTCTGACATTATGCTAAACGTTGATAGCATCCAGGACCAGTTTCCACACACAGTGAATGAATGGGGCTTTTTAATAATGTAATCCCACCATCTAATGTAGCCTCGTTAGCTAATGATCAAGTTGTTCCTTGGCCTTTCAAGTAACACTTGAAATTCGCTCTTCAATAAACACCGTCGAAGTGCTAGTTTTTTAGGTTTTTACTTAAAGCAAAGGCAGCAGTTACTTTTACTACATTACTAAATTATTACAATACAGAAAAGAGCAAAAGGCGCTGGAGAAGATGAACATTGAATACACTGAATATTAACCATAGCTGCTATGCCCCTGAAGTATAAAACGGCGGACATGCTAATGGCTAACTAAATGCAGCTTAAGCTCAAGCAGACAAACTCACCTTACAGTTTTACTTTGTACTTTTTGGTTTTGGAAAGACTAAAGAAGAAGAAAAGGAAAAAAAGCTTGACAGGGATAAGGTGCAGTAAAATATTAATTTCGCTATCCACTGTACTTGGTGTTTAACTGCTGGTAGTAACCAAAGAAGGTACGAAGAGATAGCCAGCAGCAGAAAAAAATGGATAAGAGTAATTGGAATAAAAGCAATTATACTGGTGGAGAATAGGAATCAGTATGAGAAAGATAAAAGATAAAGTGTATAATGGAGTCAAGAGGGTGAATTATGTATCTACTAAGGCTGGGAAGAGATGTTGGGATGTTAAATGAGATAAACGGAAGAGGTAGAAGGAGGGAGTGAGTGAGGGGGTTGTGCTCGATGTTACATTAGGTGGCTATGAACAGAGAACATGGCTAATTTAAATCCAATTACTGCCCGCCTGTTTTCCTGGTTCAAGGCCGACGTGCTCTAATTCTGCTGAATGAGGTGCTCAGACCCCAACAAATGCTCATCCACACACACACACACACACACACACACACACACACACACACACACACACACACACACGTTCGCTTCATTTGATTTATTTACTATTAACAAGTAACTCCACACGAGACTCTGTGCTTCCCTATTCACCCCAGCACTCGGTGCTTGTTGCTCACCTCTTCGCTTGTTGCAATCAATTATGGCCCGAACAGTCATATTGAGACATCATTCTTGATTGTAATTGCTGCAATAAATTATGCTTAATTTTTCTATTACACAGAAATATAGCTTGATTAGAGCCGGGTCGATGTTTGTTGATTGTGGAGGCTCTGAAATTTAGAAGAGGGTGGGAGTTGGAACACAACGAGAGAAGCAGTCTTTCTAGTAATTATTCCTCTCCCCTTCTCACACTCCCTGTTCCTATTCCTCTGCACGGTGTGTGTGTGTTTGTGTGTGTGTGTGTTTGTGTTTCTGTTATTTCTGGCACAGGAGTCTTTTCTTTTTTTCTTTTTTGTTTTGCTCTCTGACTCCCTCATTCGCAGCTGTGAAATGATCTATGAAGTCTATCATGGAAGGGAAACAGTCAAGGATGTGGGAACAGGCAGGTAGCAGGAAATACTTCGCTGCAATTTATCACTTTATCTGTGGTGATCCGTCGTGGAGCGAGTGGGTTTGGCAGAGGGAAAACCTCGGCCCACCTTTGGCCCAGTCCAGTGCTTCCCAGACATTTATTTACTTGTGGAGAAATATCAACATTGACCACTACATTTTGATTTTCTAAAATATAATTTCAGCTCCTCTCCTTCAAAACATGACGGTTAGCATAGCTGCTAGCCAGTATCGACCGCTCGTGCAAGTGGAAAACATTAATATTAATTCTTCAAATCGGACTCTGAACGTTTGCTCCTTCAATCCAGATGAATATTAAAAATATGTGTTCGTCTAGAGGAGGCATGAAGACGGTCTGGACCAGAGGTTCAGTATTGATAAATTTAAGAAAACAAACATAGCAGTGTGACTATCCGATTTATTTGTTCCATTGTTTGCCTCTGAATAGAAACACAAAAACATGTAAATGAGAGCAGCTTTATTTGGAATTCAGCTGTATTAAAACACTGTATATGTGAGCACAGAGAGGAGGAGGGAAGCAAAGGGCTGAAAGCAGTAACAATACAAGCCCCCGCTCTCTCTACGACATGCTCCTCTAAGTCACTTCTTACTCCCTTCCTTTGTCTTTTGTTTTGTTCTGGTGTACAATACTTACATTTTAGATAGTCAGATTTTGTATTTGAAGATAAAAGTTTGTCAGAGGTTAAAGACTTGGGGCTGCCTTACCTGTGGGGGTCAGCATGAAAAGTTTACCCCCAATATGTGCATAGATATTGTGCCTGTAACATTTAACGGACGGACGGACGGCAGGTTGGGACAGCTTTATTGAAAACATCTTTTGAGCAGGGAATAAACCTGGAGTTAAAATCCTGCTGCTGTTAATGAAATCTGCATTAAGAAAATAAGCAGCTGTGTTTTGACTCGGGGGTGCGGGGTGGGATATCTGAGAAAATAAGTTTCTCTCAGGTTTTCTCCTTGGAAGATATTTACTCAACATGGAAACCATCCACCGCTGAATGTACTGATTTATATTAATGCAGCGTGTTTTTCTGTGTTCTCTGGTAATAAAGCAACAAAGCCTCTTGGCAGTAGCGTCCACAGTGGTTCAATGTATGACGTCATGTCACTGTAACATTTACCTGTGTGGTCTTTTATGAATTAAATAATGTTTTATAAGGACTGTAAATCCCATTGTTAATTCTCATTGTTGTTAGCCTCGATGCTCTTGTCTATGCAGCATATTAATCAGTCTCAACTGCTTTTGCCCCAAAAAACTATGTAAGTAAGTGACAGTCACGCAGGCAGAGATAATAGTTTTGCTGGCTCTCTCTGAAGCAAGGAAATTGAGTGGAGGCGATAGGGAAAGGTGTAGCGTGTCTGTGACAAGAGGTAAGGAGGACCACAAGATGCTGGTGTTAGTGAAAGATGCAGAAACGGCTAAAGGTATTAAAGGGATTTTACAGGATTTAATAAACTCCTGGAAAGAGATAACTGTAAGTAGACAAGTTTCCGGTTTATTACTGCTTCCCTGGTCCTTCTGCGTCTCTCCGTTCCCTAGACAGGAGGACGACAGCAGGACTGAGCGGAACAGAGCAGAGATAGGATGAGAAAACTATGGCCTTTAAGAGGAGTGATGGTCTTTTCTGAAAGTATCTGTGGAGGGAAGCAACTGGGAATCCCTAACAAGACCTCAGAGACATGGGGAAGAGATAGGACGATGTCAGGGAAGGCAGTCGGGGGGGGGGGGGGTGTAGTCAGAGGCTAACTCGCACTGGTAACAACAGTTCGGAGGTTCAGAGGAGGATTAGAGCTGGTCAGTCTCACAGTCCTTCACCGTGAACTCTGACCTCCCTCACTTCAATCTGCTGCTATTTCACCCCTCTGCTTCCTTTATCATAATCCCTCTGTTGGCTCATCAAAGGCTGCGTCACCTACACCCCCTGCTGAGCCCAATAACCAGTCAGATAGCAGAACCTCAGGTAGATTGACAAGAGTGGAAAAAGGTCCCAGATGGTTGCTGCCGCAGGAGAGCGTCATTTACATTCACTCATTTATCAGACGCTTTTATCCGACGCGACTTACAAGTGAACGACATCACTAAAGCTTCAGTGCGGGAGGAGACCCTTCTGTAAGAACTGAGTACTAATGCACTCAGATAACCACTCATCCTCTTTCTCTAGTTTTCTTATCTCGCACACCACCGTGCTTTAAAATTCACTTTCACATCTCCGACGTTTGTGTCACTCCATTCTTCCTTGACTTGTTAATCTGGAGTGTTACATATCCCTTCCTTGAGTGATTTTTTTTTCTTTTCTTTCATTTAATACTTCCAGCATGTGCCAGCACATCCATAAAGCTATGGGGGAGGTGCTTGTACACCCAGGATCCAGCAGAGAGTGGACAGCTTTAGTGGTGTTGTTTGAGATATAATCCTCTCCCTGTGGCTGTATCTCGTCTGTACGTCTGCTGCAGTCATGCTTGACGCTGCAATGCTTATCCACTTCTCAGCTTGGAAAATGAAACCCACGCTGAACGGATAAGAAGCCCGTGTGTGCGCATGAATTTACACAGACACACAGTTGCAGATGCCCACGTGCCTCGCTCTGTTGCTGTCTCTTTATCTTTATAAGCTGTGGATGTTTTGCTTCTGATAAAATCAGGGATAAAGTGGGGGTTAACACATTGGTCCAAGTTCTGTTTAAACATGTTTTTTGGGGTTTTTTTGTGAAGGAGTGAAGAGGAGTGAAGTTAAATAGCATTTAAGCAACTTTTGAATATTGTAAAAACATAATAAATAAGCATAAACATAAGACTGGTGTCAAACCGTCATGTAAACCTTTCAAATAACAGTTAAAAACTATTATTACATGAATAATGTACTGATTGATTTTCAATTAAACTTACGAAAAACTTAAAAGTCGGTTAAATTTGTCATTTAACAATAAAATAATGATTAAAACTGCACTTCATTAATAGGTTATATTGCTTTTGTGGCTGCAAAGAACAATACTGAAAACAATACTCACTGCTGTTGTTTTTTATTCTAATTTTCATTTACACTTAGAACATTTTTAGTCAAATTTCTGGAACCATTTCACGTAAATTCAAATAAATTCAATCAAAAATAATGTTATTGAAATAAAATCTCTTCCAAACATTGTGAACATGCAAAAATATCAATGATTAGTGACATTTTTATTGATTTATTTAGCAGCTAGCAGCTAGCTTGTTAGTAGATGAGTGTAAATGACCTGCAGCTGTCAGTGATTTTTTTCCCCCTTGGCACGACTCTTCCTTTCACCTTTCTCAGTTATTTTTCTCCCATCATTTACTTAGTAGATCATTAAAAAAACAGCATATGTCTGTGTACACGTTTCATTATGTAAAATTAGATGTGGGCTAGTGCACAAATGGCTTCCCTCACAGTGTGATGTAACAGCCTTTATGTTCTCGCCACAAATACTTTCACACACGACATAAGACTCAGTTTCTCGACACCTGCCTGTTTACAGTTTCCCACCAAGAGTTGGAAAGAAACCTGAATTTTGAATCTTATCAGGGATTCGAACCTGCTGTGTGACTGAGAGCTAATGAAACACATCTCACCGGAGCCCAGCAGTCTTTCATCTCACACATACAGAACAGACAGACACCGGTGGGACTCAGGGGTCGTTACTGTTCAGAGGCCTTTACTTGCATAGCTCATCATCATACACAGAAGTCATTCAATATTATTATGACCACCTGCACAACTGTTTTGTCGTGTTTTAGTTTAAAAGATATGATGACAATATGTGCAGTTTTGATAAAATCAAGTTTTGATAAAATACATTAATCAATCACTTTCATAACTTAAGACTGAAGTTAATCTGAATGTACGAATGTAAAGATTCAGGTAACTATAGCCGTCAAATTAATGTAGTAAAAAGTCCAATATTTCCAGCGAAAGTGTAAAGTAGCATCAAGTAAAGTACAAGTACTTTAAAATTTAATTTTTATGATGTTTCCAAAATGAGAATTCCCTTTCATCTTAAACCCAACATAAGCTGACGATGTATGTCGTAGGTATCGGGGGGGGGGGGGGGCGACTGATTGAAGAGTGGGGCGCTTTTAATTCTGCACAGACACAGAGGCGTTGTCACATCTCACTACAGATGCCGGTGATTTAGTGGAGAGGGTCCTGTAGAGACTGTCAGCAGCTGAAAACTGATGCTCAGCGTGACAAAGGACAGAGCACACTGCCGGAACAGACTCGCCCACTCACTTTAACTCAGGCTGGAAGACACACAGTGTGTGCGTGCGTGTGCGTGCGTGTGTGTGTGTGTGCGTGTGTGTGTGTGTGTGTGCGTGTTTCAGAGCCACTGGCTTTTGTTCTGTGTTTTTCAGATTGAATTTAGTAAATAAAGTGTCACATAAAAATTATAAAAGAGTCATAATTGAAATCACGTGAACAGTTGTATGGAACAGGTATATCTCATTGAATGTAAGAAAGTGGTTAAATATATAATTAATTAGTAGATGAATAAGAAACAGCTGGTCTGACTGGCAGTTTTCTGATTTCAAATAAAAACGCAGTTTCAGTCACATCATCTAAAACCTTGTTGATGTTCCCACATAAATCTGTCTCTTAAATTTCTCCTGCCCATAATTTTCTCTCTGGCACGCTCAACTCTCACACACACACACACACACACACACACACACACACCCCAACGGATGTCTGCAAATGTGTGCAGCACATATGGCCCCGCCGGTCCATTGCTGAGTTTAATGTCCGAGTGTGTGTGTGTGTGTGTGTGTGTGTCTGTCCTGGGGTGGCGGCCCAGATGCCAGGGTTCTTATAATGACTGAGCAGGTCCCTTCATGCAAGCGTGCAGTGTGTGAGACGAAACAGCGAGAGGCACGGAGGAAGTAAATCTCCTCATGCTTGGCTGCACATGGAGCCATTAAGAGCCACCGTCCTCGCTGCTCCACAGGTTTGACAGCGGCTCTCAGGAGTGTGTGTGTGTTTTTTTTGGGGTGTTCATCATGTTTCTCTGGCTCCACCTCGCTGACAGAGGTCGGCCTGTGAGTCGTGTGCTGGGTTAGAAACCGAAGGGATAAAAAACATTACCTTTGACGGTGTGTGTGTGTGTGTGTGTGTGTGTGTGTGTGTGTGTGTGTGTGTGTGTGTTTGTGTGTTACTGTCAGCACAGGTACACTGTGTTCTTTTAAAGTGTCTGAGCTAGACTGGTTTGGCAGAGTGAGAGAGGGAGAGAGTGGGAGGGAGCTGTCAGTGTAAGGACATTTAACGGGTGGGAGTTGTGTGTGTGTGTGGGTGTGTGTGTGTGTGTGTGTGTGTGTGTGTGTGTGTGTCTGCTTGTGTGCGCACGTGTGTGTTGATGTGTGTTTGTTTCAGGGTTGCCCAGTGTATGAAGGGATTAACCCTGTGGGAGTTTGACTGTGCTCTCATGTGTATCCAACTGTGCTGTCTGCAGCAGCTTCACACACACACACACAACACACACACACACACACACACACACCCCAACGGATGTCTGCAAATGTGTGCAGCACATATGGCCCCGCCGGTCCATTGCTGAGTTTAATGTCCGAGTGTGTGTGTGTGTGTGTGTGTGTGTCTGTCCTGGGGTGGCGGCCCAGATGCCAGGGTTCTTATAATGACTGAGCAGGTCCCTTCATGCAAGCGTGCAGTGTGTGAGACGAAACAGCGAGAGGCACGGAGGAAGTAAATCTCCTCATGCTTGGCTGCACATGGAGCCATTAAGAGCCACCGTCCTCGCTGCTCCACAGGTTTGACAGCGGCTCTCAGGAGTGTGTGTGTGTTTTTTTTGGGGTGTTCATCATGTTTCTCTGGCTCCACCTCGCTGACAGAGGTCGGCCTGTGAGTCGTGTGCTGGGTTAGAAACCGAAGGGATAAAAAACATTACCTTTGACGGTGTGTGTGTGTGTGTGTGTGTGTGTGTGTGTGTGTGTGTGTGTGTGTGTTTGTGTGTTACTGTCAGCACAGGTACACTGTGTTCTTTTAAAGTGTCTGAGCTAGACTGGTTTGGCAGAGTAAGAGAGGGAGAGAGTGGGAGGGAGCTGTCAGTGTAAGGACATTTAACGGGTGGGAGTTGTGTGTGTGTGTGGGTGTGTGTGTGTGTGTGTGTGTGTGTGTGTGTGTGTGTGTCTGCTTGTGTGCGCACGTGTGTGTTGATGTGTGTTTGTTTCAGGGTTGCCCA
The DNA here is from genome assembly GCF_021018895.1 of Seriola aureovittata. Taxonomy (NCBI): domain Eukaryota; kingdom Metazoa; phylum Chordata; class Actinopteri; order Carangiformes; family Carangidae; genus Seriola; species Seriola aureovittata. The sequence goes on from NC_079384.1 coordinate 3,079,265, forward strand.
GTGTATGAAGGGATTAACCCTGTGGGAGTTTGACTGTGCTCTCATGTGTATCCAACTGTGCTGTCTGCAGCAGCTTCACACACACACACACACACACACATGCACACGCACACTCATCCTGTCCAGTCCCCAGGGGTGTGTGTAGATATTGTTGTTGTGACACAGACACACTACAGCGTGACCTTTAAGTTGAGGGCGTGTGGTTGGATGTGGTCTGGACCCGGGGACGGACGGCATGAAGCTCACAAGCTGAAAGTCAAGACGGAGAGGAGAGCGCTCAGCTTTGGCAGGGAAATCCTACTCCTGTCTCCATAGCAACAGTCACACCGTTATGACCACATTCCATCACACTCCTTACCAGTCTTCCCCTGTGTGTGTGTGTGTGTGTGTGTGTGTGTGTAGTCCAGTTCATACCTGCTGGCATTAATATGCATCTTGGGTGATCTGGTCACACAAGGTGTTTAAAGTGACCGCCCGTCATCGTGTGACACGTACATCATTTCTGTTTGCAAGGACCAAATGCGTTGTTGTTTTTAGTGAGTGTGACGGACAGGTCCATTGTCAGTGTGTTTGTGTCAGAGAGAGAGAGAGAGAGCGAATCAATGCGCTACACACAGCTCTACAATGAAATAAGGTTTTAGCCATTTCAAATAGTAGAAAAAAATGGCAAATCAATATGCGGCGGTCAGTGTCGATATTGTGGTGGGCCGCTACAAATAAATCAGGGTATGGGAAACACTGTGAGACGTGATCGTGATGAAAATGTGGCCGGATAAAGTAGACTGGCAGAAGACGTCAGGTGAGTAGGCGGTCCTTTAGGTCTGAACAGGTGTTTTCACAACTGCACTTTTTAGTCCGGTTAAACCGAACAATAGATTGTAAATAAAGATGGACGTAGCCTCCGTGACGTCACCCACAGGTTTCTAAAGAGCGGTTTTGAAGCTGCTCTACCGTTGCCATCTTGGCAGTACCCTACTCCGCCGAATTCCCGGCTAATACACAATTGGGCAAAGAGGAGGGGCGTGTGTGGAGCCGAGCATACGCTCACCCACCTGTCACTCAAAGTGACACGCCTTCAGTTATCCAACTGAACTACAGCTTTAACCGTTAATGAAATTTAAACGAGTGAGTTATCGGTCCTGTCCCAAACAAACTCTGGAGGTTCCTGTAACCTTCTTCCTGTGTTTTCTTTCCTGCTCCGGCCAGAAAATCTGACCAATAAGAAGAGAAACCGTTCCTACATGGTTTTTAATGATGCATTTTGGTTCAAAGATACGGAACCAAGGGGGGAAATACTACAAATTTACAAACTCATTAACTGAATCGGACCAGAGCAAACCAACTTTAGGTGTGAAAACGCACTTCAAATCTAAAAAAGTGTTAACAGAAAACCCTGCACAGCTGTGTCAATCCATAGTTTCCTGTTTCAGAATTAGTTATTTCATCCCTGAGCTGTGTCTAACAGGTGCTCCAACATCACTGTAGAGAATAAGATAAGATGAGACAGAACAGTATCACTTGATCATCCCCTAAGGAGGAATTTTACTCACCACGCAGAACATTTAGTAATACATACAGAAACACCTCAACACTGCAGAGAAGTCTTCAATGACAGGAGACTGGCATTGAAAGGTTCTTGGCATTAGAAGTGCAGATGGCTACTGGCACAAATGAGCGTATAAATGGCTGAGTTGAGCACTCGAGGCGCATAGAGACGGCCTTGAATGAGAACATGAGGCTCATTGAGGCAGAATGGAGAGGATGCAAACAGTTTTGCATGGTGGGCCAGGTGAAAGGTGGCTGGCAGGTGCACAGGGGACACAGGGAGCGTCTGCGCTAATGGACACGGTTGCCAAATGGTAGGGTGACCAGACGTCCCTGTTCTGCGGGAACCTTAATGAAAAAACCTTTTAAAGCTTTTGGACTAAAGGAATATAAATTATCAGGGACAATCAGAATTTACAACTGCTTCAAAGGTAGGGAGTCGAATGCAGAATTAAGTGTACCTAAGATGCCCCAGTAGCCACCTCTACGTGGATACATGGCTTGATAGGAATTGGTTGGATGGAGTGTGTTATAGTTTATTTGGACCAAGCTCTTAACTTCCTCAGATGAAAGAGAAAAATCTGCATAATCCCTGATTTTTTTTAGTGTTGACAACAAAATTGGACTTTTTCAAAACCTTACCCAGAGAAATGTAATAATAACGAGACTAATGGCTAAAAATTATGAATAAAATTTAAATTACAGTTAATACTTGACCTTAGAAACAACCGTTTACAAAACAATCTCGACATGGTCCACTTACTCTTTCATCCGTATTACATGGTCATCATCAGTAGATTTTGTTTGCTCAGATGACACGAAAATGCAGATGGTCCGACTTTTCACGATTCTGAACAAACCTCTATGACATCGACTTGATGCTTGACGTAAATTTCTGAGCTTGAAAACAGCAGTTAACAAGACGATGCCAACTCAACGTCCACATACTTGAAATAAATAAAAACGTTGATGTGAAAAACCAGGTAAACTGATTCTGTTGTTTGTGCAACGACGTATTAATCTCAATACCAGCACCGAACACTGCTGTCACACAGGCGGCTTGCAGCATTTTGCTTTTTGTCAGAAGAAGGTATTTCAACTCTTGCCACAGGGACTAAGGAGATGCAGAGTTTCTAAATTGATCCATTGTCTGAGTTGACGCAGATACAGTGTTATTAGTGAAGAAAACGGTGGCACAGCTCCAAATCCTGAGCGCTGTATCGGGCGCACGGTCGCAGCTGACTCAACAAGATAAGGAAAATAATAAGTATTAAGTGACTATTGAGTATTTAACTGCGAGCGGCATTTTCTTTATCATAGTTGTCAAGTGTTTGTCCTGCAAGGTGTGTTGAAATTATGATTTCCTGCATAAGTCAAGCCAACAGTCCTCAGTATTTGTGTCATATTGACCTTCAGTCTGTCATACACTGACATACACGTCATGTCTTCTCTGGCAGATGATGACATGCGTTCTGTCTTTCTCTTCTTCCCTCCGTTTATCACTCTGTCTGTGCTCGTCGTTCACGTTGTCATTTCTGGCTGCGTGTTGAACCAGGGCTGGTGCGGGGCCGGGAGGAAGTGACACATGTTTGACAGGAAGCCGCCGCAGGGACGGACAGGGCGGCCCTCTTTAACTTCGCTCTGCTGCCTGTCCAAGACCACCAACACACACACACACACACACACACACACACACACACACACACACACACACACACGGGTCTCTCTATAGTTGTGAGGTCTCCTCTTGACAGGACCTAATTCTAGCCTGAACCTTAAATCCAAGTCTTAACCATCAAACAGCCCTTTGAAGTGGACACACACACACACACACACACACACACACACACACACACACACACATTCAAAGACCGGCCATCTCTTTCCACTCGCTTCTCTCGTCACCCTGAGTCACATGCCTGTCGATAAATTCATAGATTTAAATGATTCTTTGGGCGTGGCAGCGGTGGCGTTTATTCGTCCACACACTCAATTGTCTGTTTTCGAGACCAGTGGTAGCAATTCGACCCACAACTGAGTGTGCTATTTTTTAGGTTTATTTTAGTTTTGGGTGAATGTGTGTAAAAAATCATCTGGTTGTATTACTGGAAAAATAGAAAGTGATCACTTTAAAACTGTCCTTCACTGAATTGCTCCACTCACAGGATAAAACATGTTTTAAAGACCTGCACACTAAGAAAACGCCGGGTTATTTTAATAACCCAACTGCTTGGTTACAGGTTGTGAAGGTTTGATCTCACATTAGGTGAAATATAGTGACCCCAGAGTGATGGGGTGAAGATGAACTTTTATACAGTTCTATACATTTTAAATGTATTGCAACATTAAGTTATACGTGGCTAACTTGATATTTTTTGGTTGTAGCAGTAAAAGAACAGCTGGGACTTTATGCGCTTGTTTCATTGTTTCATAATTTCAAAGAGTTTTCATTTAATTTTAACATTAACATCAGAAAATGACTGAAAAAAATAAGTCTAAGTAAGTTTGTTTGTTTTTTTCAACCCACTTTTTGGAAGTTTTAATTTAACAACATAGTTATTTTTACCCATTTGTTTTTATAGAGAACATGACCCAACATGCTGGGTCAAACCAAACCCAAACCCTGCCAGGTTTTAGACCCAGCAACCACAAATAACCCAAATTGGGTTATTTTTAACCCAGCAGTTTTAAGAGCGTCAACAAACTGGCTCCCCTCCCCCAACACAATAACTTTCCTCCGCGGTGCCTGGACCGCTGCCACACAGAGAAAATAAACATAAACCCGACTGTCCAGTTTTGTCCCAGACACATTTGGCTTATTGGAAATGAATTTATAAATGTTTTGCATATGTAAACAAATCCAAATGCATATAAATCAGTCATGCTGTACATAAAACAGTTGTTTTATTGAGCCACGAAACCTTATTTATCAATGTGATCAGTTTTTGCCATCTAATAACCTTTTTACTTTACTTTTGACATATTAAACTGACCCCTCTTTTCTTTGCATTTCACCTTTCTGGTCAGGTCTTGATGCTCGTCGACAGCGACGAGAGTTTCCTCTGCCAGCGTCTCCCCGCCCTCTCCTCCATGTCACAGCTGGGCGGCGTCGCCACAGCCTACGTCTGCCAGGACTTCACCTGTTCTCTGCCTGTCACTGACCCGCAGGAGCTACGTCGGCTGCTGCTGGACGTCACCGCGGAGACGAAGACAGAATGACGACCAAAGAATTAAACAGGAGGGCAGCAATGCTCGACGACTGCACTCCGTCAATATGCAGCGCTAGCCTAGTTTTGCCATAGTAGAATACCAATGCTTGATGCGCTACACTAGCAGTAGTGGTTACCAGCTCTTGATTAGCAAAACCAGCGAAGTATTACCTCGAATATCAACTCACGTTTTATCTTAGAGGGCTTTGTGAGACAGCAGCAGCGGCAGCCTCCTGAAAATATAGCACTTGCACAAAATGTCCTGGCTTGACTGTTAGCCCAGAAGTAAAGTACTGGCTCTGAATAGACCTTAGACCACTTGGACGAATTGGACCGAAAATGTTTTGCCATGTTGTCCTCTCCTCTCCTGTGTTTCAGCTCCCACATCCATGTCACATGGATCTGACAGGGGAGGCCTACATGCCTCTGTTGTGTGTGTCCGTGTGTGTGTGTGTGTGTGTGTGTGTGTGTGTTTGAGGGTAAGGTGGTTTGCAGGTGTGTATTTTCCATATACATGAATTTTAAAGGTTCATCATGTATGTGTTTTTATTTATTTGGCAGTAACTTCTCGGTGAAGGAGCTGCTCTCTCACGAACCTCTGTGTAACATTTGCTCTCACGCTCGTTTGTTTGTCTGTTATCTGGGATTCTTCTCCGCTGCTGCAGAGACTCGTGTCTCATGAGACTTTTATCTTAAAGGTTTAGACAACAGTGCACAGCATGTATACGCACAACCCTGAACAATAAAGATATTTCTCTTATAAGCAGCGTCCATTTCATGTTCTGTTTGTTTGAAATTGTTATTCTTGGACTTGGGGAATACTATTCAATTTATTGTGTAGCGGTTGGGAATTGGGGGGGGGGGGGTGGGCAGGACCGGGAACAGCTGTATATGCTGTTGTACATGAAAAGAAATAAATACAGCAGGCTGTCATTGCTCGTGGTATTGCTTAAAGGAAGCATATATAGGGTGGAAAATATCGGCCCTAGCACGGAACCTTTGTAGAGTCATTGTCGACAAACTGGAATTTATCTGATAAATATGACGTAAGGTTTTCGACGGTGGGCCTGAGCGCAAAGACACAAACAGCAGATTCAGAAAACATCCTCAGCAGCGGCGGTGCATCGAGCTCTCAGGGCCACCGTAGCTTCCTCGACGTGTCCCAGTCTCTGTAATCGAGTCCTGTGGAGTGAGACGAGTAAAGAGACGAGTCCGTTGTCTGAGGAGATCATCGGTAACTTTCAGCAGCGCTGTTCCAGTTCTACGATTGACTCTAAATCCTGATTGAAAAGCCATTAATCGCAAATAATCACATGACTTGGTTCGCCACAACTTTTCCAAGGATTTCAGAGAAACACTGGAACAAACCATCGAATAAATTGTGACATTTTTATGATGTGTTCTGTTTTCTCTCAGCAGGAACGGAGTGAATGTTGCTATCAGTCTGCCTTCCTCTGCTTTTGTTCTATAAATAATCATCATACCGAGAGAAACCCACCGTTGTGTGTGCGCCCCCCCCCCAGCATGCTCAATGAAGGTAATGTAAACTGTGTGACTGTGTGTTAATACTGAGAAGGGGACGCATGGGAGATAGTGAGTATAAATGTCTTATGTATGAGAGCGGGAGACAGATGGACCGCTAATGTCGAGGCGAGGGAATTTGTCTCGGAGGGCGCCGCTCTGGGCTGTGGAGGCGATGGAGGAGAAACAACTCTGGAAGAGAAGAAGCAAACGTGACGCTTCCATCATGACACGACCTTCTTATCCACCAATAGAAACACCTTGACCATCTGCGCTTGTTTACTTGTCCTTCTCTTTCTGTCTCTACTTGTCTTTGACACCCCCCCCCCCTCTTCTTCTGCCTCTGTGGAAGAACAAGAAATTACCAAGAGAGAGAGAAAGAAAAAAACAGGGTGTGGAGGAGGAAAATGAGGATCAGAGACAGACAGATAGGAGAGAGGGATCACTCTGTTCCAATTTAGCTCCATTGTGTCCCGACCTCACTTTTCTTAACCTGTCAAGACTGGGAACAGTCACACTTTTTGTCACTTTGTGGATCCTTTTCATGTATTTCCACCAAATGCTTCCACGCTCTTATCTCCCCCTCGCTCTCTCCGATTCTCACCCTATCATCTTCCTCCAGGTTGGGACCTCATCTATCTTTGGTCTCTCCTTCTTTATTCCTCTGCATGTAATCATGTTGGAACTGCTGTCTCCTCATTTATTCCCCCCCACACACCCACCCACACACACACACACACACACATGCTTATATGCAGCGTTTGTTACCCCCCCCCCCTTTTGAATTCCATCACTTGTCTCATTATTGTTCCGCACTAATTGTTTTGATGAGCTGCGCAAGCTAAATTTTCATTAGCGCTGGGATTAGTGGTTGACCCCAGCTAACCTGTTGGCCCACTAATTATGGAGCTATAATCTGCACACCACAGATCAGTGATGATATTGATGATAATTTTACAGAAATATATAAACAGCAAAAGTAGTTACAAAGTGCTTAAATAAGAAACTGTAATAAAACTAGAACTAACTCCTCGTGGTTTTCTGTTTATCCAGTCGTATAAAATATGAACCATTTGTGTGAAATTTTGTCATAATTTCTGTGTGAAGTCTTGAGTTATGGCTGAAAAGTGTTTTGTGAGGTCACACTGACTTTGACCTTTGACCTTCCCAAAATCTAATCAGTTCATCCTTGAGTCCTAGTGAATATTTGTTCCTTCAAGGCGTTACTGAGATATCGTGTCCACGAGAATGGGTTGACCTGAGAACAATACGGCTCTGGCTCTGACTGTCGCCGACACAGAGGAATAATAAATAAATAAAAAATATGTGAAAGTCAGTTAAAGGCCAGTTTGATACGGTGTGTTCTTGAGCTGATGCTGAACAAAAAGTACAGAAGTAGCAGTGTGGATTGTGAATGGTACAGAAAGTGTTTCCACAGCATTGGTGCCATTACAGCAAGTGCACACTCACTCTTTGTCGCAATTCAGGAAAAGTGCCAGAGGAGTTATTTCTGCCGAGCTGCAGTAGGTGCGCCCTTGTACATATGGGGGTGACAAGGTCAGAGATGGACTGGAGCCAATCCACTTAACACACAAGTGATAAGTAGAAGTTTGAACTGTATTGTGGAAGCAACGAGAGGCCGCTGAAGGTAAAGTGAAATTGAGAGATAGTGTGTTCTCTTCTCAGGTGACAGCTGAGCGGCTTGGACTGATTGAAGACGATTTACTTGCAATTTAGTGAGTGCAGAACAGAGAGAGACACAATAATCAAGACAGGATGAAATGAAGGTGTGAAAAGATATGTCCAGATTAGCTGCAGCAGGCCCGTCTCCAGTCACTCAGTTTGGGGTAGCACTTTATTTCCAAGATAACAAAATACATTTCATTCATTAATTAGAATCCTGTATTTTCTGTTATCTAGAAAAAATATCAGACGCAGCCTTCACGAGATACAGACATATTAACCTCTCCTGAATATCTACCGTAGGTTTAGTGAAAGCCTCAATAGCTTTCCAAAAAATACTTCTTTATATTCCCTGAAAAGACGGATGAACGTTCCTTTGCTTTTGAGTCTAGGACAGTTCGGGGAATTGTATTTCAAGATACGCATCTTCACTGAAGCGAGACAAAGTTTATGAAATCTAAAATTAGCCTTTTTGATTTTGCTTCTTGTAAATGAACAGTGTGTTCTGCTGCGTACACTAACCGTATATCTTGTTAAAGTCATGCCATTTCTGTGCATGTTTGTTCCATGATTCTGGTGTGGTTATGCCACACCAGAGTGTGCGTGCATGCGTGCACGCTATTGTGCTCGCTATCAGGTATGGCTGCTGTGTTTCAGTCTTTCTATGTGATAATGAGGCCACAGGGGTCTCAGAGCAGCGACACACTAACTTGGAGAGAGGAGAACATTCGGAGGCAGAGGGAAGGTGTTATTCTCGTCTAATATCTCTGAGCTCAAAAAACACGGATGCGTCTTAAAAATTTCCCTCCACAGAACATTGCACAACCGATAAACTTGCTGGTTACTTTTACAAACTTGAGGTGTAAAAGTGCCTTGTGTGTAATCACCCCAATAAGTGTTTGTTCTATACTTATATATGTTTTTATATTTTTTATTTTAAACATGTCGGTCATCTCATTCTGGGAAAGTGGTCTCAGACTTTAGGACTCTACTTTGGTTTTGGAAAAATGCTCTATAAATAAAGACTTTAATATATATATATATATATAGACTGTAAGTGATGTTAAAAAATCCAACATCCAAGATGGCCGACAAAACATCAGATATGCTAATAACCTCAGGAACATCTGTCCAGTCCCTCTATAGAAGAAGACTTGCAGGTGATAACAAGTGACATGTAAGGAGCAATATTATTAATCGATTTGTCAAATATTGATTTTTTTTTTACAAGCAGAAAATGACAGTTCTACTAAAGTGGACATCTTGCGTTAGCAGTTATCATTAAACACACAAATCATGCTGTACTAAAACTTTTACAAATGTGTTAAAATTTTGTCTGTAGTGACATTTTCTCACTAAATAAGTCGATATGTATTAGAATTACGTAATTTCCCGGGTGTTTACAACAAAGGTAATATTTTGTGCTAATTCAGTCTATATTGTTTTGATCATCACTTTGCATATCCTGAAATTCCCTCAGGCACATATGAAGCTTTACAATTGGCTTTTTTCATTCAATAAACCTCCAAAACACAAAGACATTCAATTTACTATCAGATACAACAACTAAAGTATTAATTCCTCACATTTGAGATGCTGCAACCTGCAGGATGTAGTAATTATTATTACTTGAAAACAGACTTAAATGACTGATCAATTATTACACATTTGCTGAATAATTTTTTGACCAGCTAATTGATTAATGGATTAATAATTGCAGCTCTAGATATTATTTTTATATAAATATATATATATTTTATTTTTAGGGAAATTAATTTTGGTAATGTTTACAAAACAGCAGTAGTTTTAATTAGTGCAGCTTTGAGAGTAATACCAAATTGGACTACTCCATGTTTTTGCTCATATGAAGCGTGGTTTGTCAGAATGCCTGGGGTGATGCTGGGAATGATCGATTAGAGGCTATTGTTGTGGGAGGTGGTGATGGAAGTGAAGAAGGATCTGTCTATTCGCATTCATCATCACTTCCTCTGGAGTCAGTGGGAGGGATAGAAAGACAGAAACAGACACAGCATCATGACAAACTGCTATGAATCCACTCATTTCCCACTTTACTGCACCATACAGTCCGTGGCACGAAAACAGCGTGTCTGTCGCCTAATTTCTCCCACTCTTCTCCTCTCAGTATCTTCCCCAGCTTGTCTTGCTCTCTCTGACATTTCCACCCATACTGCAACCGTGTTGGATCACGGCTCAGACTACATCAGAAGCAGCAGCATGTCAAAAGCAGTCAAGCAGTCAGAGCGCATCCAGCTAGATACCGTCGGCCCGGGTGGAGCCCGAGAGGTAATGGAGTTATCGTCACGGTCGAGATGAAAAACACTCAACTTGAAATTTAACATGAATGAACACCAGAATGCAGAATGTATATGTTCTGTGTGAGGCTTCCAAGTGGCATCCTCAGGGGCTGAAAAATAAAACCAACATGGAGGAACCAGAAGCTGCAGTTCCTGTAATGGCCACTAGAGTCTGACTCCAACAGTGAGTCAGTCCCCATAGACTCCCATGTTAAAATGTCCAACTTTACAGCAGAAATAAACATGTTTACAGCCTGGTACAAAAACTGTTTTGGTCTCTAGAGCTAATTTCCTCCTTTATGACACCTGTTTATATAACTCACCTGCTTACATTTTATTAAGGACTAAGGTTATGGAGAATTGAGGGCGGGGCCTCTTTGAGTGACAAGTGGGTGAGCACATTAGCATTTAGCTCCTGTGCCAACCTCAGCACCAATACAGTCTTAAAGAGCATGACTGTATGACTGACTGACTCTTAATAGTCATAAGCCCTCGTACACTTGCTGGAGTATTCGAGTGGCAAATTCTTATCCACTCTGGGTTCCTATGAATTATCTAGAAATTTGTTTCTATCTGCATGTTTTTGCACCTTAGTAAAAAAAAATCTATATTAATTTGTATGTTTTATGGACAAAGATTTTATTCTGCCATTAAGTCACTTGGTGTCTTGGCGCTGTGTGAGTGTGGTAATAATGTGTAGGGGCAGATGGGATGGACTGAGGAGAATGGAACTAACAGAAGAACAAAGGGTCGCCAGGTCAGTGATTTAGAGTGAGACAGGCAGAGAGAAATATGAGGTGGGTTGCCAGAGACAACACTGTAATGATTTTTTATTACTGCACCTTTGATTATTATGGTTTTAGTGCAGTGTAGAAAAGTGGCTGTCTTCCTTGTGAGGTGGGATCCCCTGTAACTTGTTTTATTGCCGTTCAGTCACTTTGTGTGTACGTTACCACCGCCCTTGTGTTATTGTGTTCCCTTCTCCAGCTGCAGCACCGCACCATAAAGCTTTCTGGTGGATATAAACTCCTGCGCCAGTAGAGATATTATTAGATATTATAAACAACGTGAGCAGAGATTCCTTTTCCCTCGCGAGAGCAAGAAAAAACCATTTCAGAGCCGCTTCACCGGTCTATAAATTACACCATGAAACGCTCCCTGAGACAGGTGTGTTTCTTAAACGCATTCTGTATGGAAGCATGTTACTGCCAGAAGAAGACAAAGGAAATAAATGAAATGAACATCTGTAAACAAATAACATCATCACGTCCTATTCTCTCGTCCTCTCTGTGCTCATGTATATATATATAGAGTGTTTTAATACTGCCGAATCCCCAGTTCTAATTCGCAGGTTTTCCTGTTTCTGTTGTCAGACAACGGAACAAAACTGAAGCCGTCGTTTGTTTAGCTTCTTACTAACAGTTAAATGAGTTATTTATCTGGCACTTGTAGCCAAATACACAACAGTTACAGTTTGCTCCTTACTGAGAGCCAGTGTTTATAAAATTCAAATGAATGTAACTTGCCTGCACTTCGACACGAGTCAGCTAAGTGTGTGTTATAAAATTTTAAAACAGACATCATCAAGAGAGGAAATTGATCGCATATTTTCTCATTTTCCTTGGAACAGAAGAGCATTAATCATTGTGTTTTATGGTTACTGGATGAAAAACAAATTCCTTGGAGGCCTTGACCAGAGTGGCAAATAAAGTACTTCAGCTGTAGTTGTGAGTCAGGCAGGTTATCATTCACTTTTTATTTTTGTTTGTTAAAAAAAGGACAGTAAAAACAGATGTCACTGTTACCGACTCATAGCGGCTGATGGGCTGAGGAACAAAGAGAAAAAGTGGGTGACGAAGAAACATGAGAGAGCTAATCAGCGTTTTATCAGCGCAACAGAGTGAACATTCGCTCCGTCTCCCTCCCTCCTGCTCTTCGCGTAGATTCATCATGTGTTGTCAGGCCCAGTTTGTGTGGTTGGTAGGGAGGTAACTAGAGCAATGGAGACTGAGGGGGGAACAAGGCGACTAGTTCATCATGTTAGCCTAGTTAGATGAAAGCGGAGAGATGAAAGCAGAGAGGAAAAGAAAAGATGCTCATTAAATCCTTCTTTCCCCTCTGCCCATCTCCACATTTCCCCGTTTCCCTCCTCACTTCCTTCCTCTTCCCTCTTACTCAGCATCACAGTTTTGCATCATGCTCGGTTGAGAGAAACATAAGCGTCTGCGCGAGACAACGGGGTAATTATACACTTCCTGCTGCTCATTTTGTCCCCTAGATCGGGATCAATATCACTGTTTTTGAAAGGTAGAATCCGCCGTCACTGATGTGATCCTGTGTAGTCAGGATTGTTTTCCCCCGTTCGCTGAGCCAAACTGCCACAGGCCAGAGCCGGGATCATTTCACATGAAGTTACACATGAAATTACACCAGTGTAGTCATGTGGCTGCTCCCTTGGATTCATCATGTTGTGAGTTCTTACATATTGCTGTTTTTATGAACATATCTCTGAAAATTAAATAAGAGGGTCTTTTAATATAGTTCATTTATTCAATGGATTGCACAAACACACACACACATTCAAGTGGCCATGCCCGTCTTCGTGTCTGAGCCCTTGACATTTGCTCGACATTTGATGACATTTGTCGACACATGTAAACTGCAGGATTTGAGAGTTTATCAAAAATGGAAGGAGAATAGTGATGCTCAAATGTCAACAGGCTCCGGCCATCTGTTAATGTAATGGCTCCAGCGCTGAGGTGAACCGCACAGTGGGACGAAGCGACGCTGGACGCTTGCGCTCAGTCTCAGCTCAGAATCAGGATGCTGCTTACACACAGTGAGCTGGATGCTGTGTGTGGTGGAGAAAATGTGTCAGTGGCGGCAGGATAATTACAGTTCATTTTGGTTTATTTGGCAATAATTTGGTATTTTGTTTGGGGTTGTAATATACTCACAAAAGTAATCGTTGAGGTCTGGGAACACGGCAACATGAAGTATGAAGATCAAACCAACAGTTTAGCAAAATTATACGGTATTTACCACTTTATTTGGACGTAAACTGAGAGTTACGTTCGTAACAATGGCTCTATGAATTCTGGATGTTCTTAACACTAAGTGACATCTGTCTCGTGCACACACAGGTCTAGTATTCACCGCAGCACAAATCTCACTTACAGGCACCCACAGACACCAAAATGCATGTTATGTGACCTAATTTCTGAAAATGTACTTCTTTCGCATGTGACTTCAATCCAACCTAAAATACATCAGCTCATACTTGTTTTTGTTTTTTTTTTGTATTTTTTAGCCCTGTAAAAAGTCATGTTTGATAACCACCTGTAGTTTATACTTTATACAAGAACAATGCTCCCAAATACGTCTCTAGTATTCTATAGGCCTAATACTTTATGTAGGTCTTTATAGTTCATTTTTTCACTGGCGCCCCTAAAACATCTCTAAAAGAAAAACTGAGAGAAAAGTGCTTTAACTCTTTAATATGAAACAATAAAAAAACCTACTGAAGCATTTTGATGCTTAACAAACCTTTTGGAATCAATCAAGCCTGAGCTCACACCTCTCACATCTCATTGGCTTTTGCTCAGAAGTGCCCACCCCCTTAGTTTGCTGTGATTGGTCAGCAGAGACGCCTATCTTCATAGAGCTGTGAAAAAAACACAGGCTCACCTCATTACGTCTTACGCTCCCTGACGTGAGCCGTCTTCTCCTGACTGAGTGACACCTGAGCGGATATTTGAATGGAGGGCGCCATTTTGCGGCCAGAAAGCTAACGAAAACAAACACACCAGAGCGGGAAGAGGAGACAAGAGAGATGCTGTGGATTAAAAAGTTGCTAGGTCATCACCCTGTGGATTCTCGTGATATCAATAACCTGGAATACTTTTATGATTTGATTTTGTGATCAGTGGACCCGTACGGACTAAAGGAATATAAATAATGGAGGAACGGAAAGAGAATCCGACTTGTAGACCTTCTAAAAGGTAAGGATCAACACCAACAGCTGGTAGATGCTTGTGGATATTGAGAAATCGTGGTTATGCGCTCACCGTTAGCCTGAATTGAACGGGATATTTGAATTGTAGAGACTGTAACCGATCTAAGGAGGTACAGTCTGTCTATATTGACAAAAGTTTGGACTCCTTCGGAACAAGTTAGTCCCGGCCACGGACCGCTGGGCCTAAGAATCTATATTACAACAAAAATATGGCAAATATAATAAACAAACAATACGCGATGGATGTTTATGTGTATTACCGGAAATCGTTAAGAGTGACAGTTAGTTCCGACCACGTAGTAGTAAAGCGGCATTCCAGGAGTGTAGATACATCAGCAGTGGGACTTTTAACCACATGTATCACTCCGCTTCACAGGGGTTCTATTAACCGACAATCAGCGTCACATTAACGGTCGTTATTTATCTTAGATCGTAACAAACTCTGCAAACATTTGAATTAAATGTATTGTTGTCAGAAGAGGATGGAAAGAAGGAAAGAAGCCAGGGCACTTCAGGGCACATCTGTTGTAATGTGTAGACAAAGTGGCAAGCTAGTGTGCAGGTCGGGGAAAATGTTTACGTGTTGCTTAGCAACAGCTATGAACTAAATGATGAAATAAACAAACACATTGTGTGACAACTTTCATATTAGCATGCAGCCTGGCAATTTTGGTGACCCTCCCTGTAGCAGGCTCAGCAGGACATCTGCTCCACAGATAACGCTCTTGTTTAGAAATCTATTTGTGACAAATCATTGAGAAAAAAATGTTCTAGTCATGTGCAGCTCACAATCCAATCAAGCTTTCTTTTGGATTTTACTGATACCTCAAGATGTCATTATTTCAGACAGAAAAGATCAGTGCAGAGAGAGAAACTCAAGTTTATATGTAGATCTTGCTTGTTTCTCTTTTATGATAGAAGTGAAACAAATCCGAGAGCAGATAAAACACACAGAGTTGAGACTTAATTTGATCATGGAGACACATTTCTGAAATCATGGGGGATTATTTCTAAGCCAATCCAGTTTTCTTTTGGATCTTATTGTTATTTCAAGACTTGCGCAGTGAGACAGAAAAAAAGAGCATTTTTAGATCATAAATTAGGATTGGGCTAAGAAAAGAGGAAGGCTATTTCTCAGGCTCTTAAATTGAGCTCAGTTATATCTAGAAGAAATAAGCTAAACAGAAAAAGAAATCATATTTTGAATTTTTCTTTTCCTCTGGGCTGGCTCGTATATTCTGTTTTCTATCTTGCAAATATGGAGGGAGCGACTCTGTGTTCACAGTGTCGGGCTTTAGCAACTGGAAACATGCTACAGACGAGGCCAAAGGGTTTAGCAGACATGCCAATAGTGCAGAGCATCAAACGTACGTGGCTTTTTGGAAAAAGGGGCAGTTGTGATGAAATGTCCTTTTTATTTCATGTTTTAGTGTTATGTTGGTTGTGGGATGCTTATGTTTATTTGGTAGGCCTGTTGCTTATGTCACTCATAGTTTTGTTCATTGTTGAACATCCAGCCTACAGGACATCTTGTGCCCACTATGTTGCACTGACTGTGTTATATTCTGATTTTCACTAGAACTTATTCTCAGTGTATTAGCAGAGGTTTCTCCTTTCTGATGGTTGTTGCTTTAAGCGCTGACTTGCTTTATGTCTGTAAATGTTGTTGGTTCTATTGAAATCAAACTCAGACAGTCACTTTCATGCCATGGTGTTTGGATGACATGTGTTTGTGGGGATTTTTTTGATCTGAATGATGCGTTTGTTGAACGATCATACAGCTGTGTGAACAGATTAGATTTTGATGGTCCAAAGGTCGAGATCACGGTGACCTTACAAAACATGTTTGTGGCCTTAACTCACAAATTCATACTCTCAAATGATCTCAACAATTAACACAGTGAAAAAACAGAGACTTAGAAATTGAGATTCTATAATTACAACAGACCAGAATCATCCTTGTTGACTTATTGGCTGCTTGTGTAGCTTGTATTGCTTGTGTTGCTTGTGTCCGTCTCCTTTATTGTAAAACTGACACGAAGGGGAAAGCTCTATTCGCACCGTTTCTCATTTGGCATTAGATAAAATGGTGATGGTGTGACGCTCGGAGCTTCCTACCTCTGTGTTGGACTCCAGTTCTCTCTGTTCCTCACAACAATCACCACAGTCGAGCACAAGCACAGCACAAGAGGCAGAGCGGACCCATGCTGCTCGAGTAAGGAGAAATGACAGATTGAACGGGGCATGAAATTACTAAAGATTCGACAGAACAATCAAAAGGATATACAGCAGCATTTAGAGAAATATAACAATTGTTACACGTCTACACACGCATGTGGCCTGGCATCACTTTTAACTTTTGATTGCTGAAATAATTTTAATTGTAGAGAAGTTAATGCACCATAGCCTTGCATGCAAGCCCCCAAACAAAATTCCTTATCAGCAGCAAATCAGCTCGAAGCAGCATTCCTTGGAGAAGTTCCTCTCACACTGTCAGTGAAACTTCCACATGCTAGGCCCCTCTGTTGGAAACGATATTGAGAGATTTTGCATGACAGATGTCGAGACAGAAGATTATTGTTAGCATATGGTGCTTCATGATGATGATGTAGTCCCGCTGTAACTGAAAAGACCAATATAGATGCTCAGCCTCGCCAGATTCCTTAAATAGCCTCACACCCACTCATCAGGGGAAGAAATAAGCTCAGATGTGGTGAGGAGGAACCGCTGAGATTGCAAGACAGAGATAGGCCGTCAGGAAGAGAACAACCATCAGACAGGGGACGTACTGCGGTACTAGAGATGACAGTGTCAGTCTATTAGTGCAGCAGATGAGCTTGTATATGGAAGGTTATTGTACATTTTATGACTAAAGCATGAAACTTTCTCCAGAGTTTCTATAAACCATGAAGTTTATTTTCAGACTTGGAGGCATTTCAGATTTGACCTCTGGGACAGGGCGGAGCCTCCTTGAGTAATGAGTGTGGTCCAGACCAAAGTAGCATGCTAGCTTCTGATTAAATTGTTCGCTAATGTGCTGGCTGTTCATGTTACTCCATAGAACGTAGAGCAGAAGTTGTCAGTGTTGTTAACGAGCTGTAGCTGCCTTTAACACCTGGAAATGATGAGGTCAGCAGTCCCCCTGCAAAATTGGTGCTCTAAGTAAAATGATGTTACATGACCACAGCAGCAAATAAGCATCTTTATTAGAACACAAATGCGATTTTGGAAAAGTGTATATATACGTGATTATATACTCTTAGAGGGACGAGCGGTGGGGGGGGTGGGGGGTGGAAGGATGATTAGAGACTGGATAAGACAATTAGATTATGTGGATAAACTAAAACTGTATGATCCTCAAAATCAAAGTTGCTGTTGACGATTGAACATCCTGTAAAGTCAATATTAACAGCGGCCCCATGAGTATGATCCATTTCTACAAGTGCAGGTAATTCTGGTATCTTTGATCTGTCTTTGCAGGATTATGTGGCCTTGCATTTCACAGCATGCAAACAAATAGCATCTCATTAAATCTGAGCTCCTCTGTGATTTACTGCGTTAATTTCTGCTCATGCATACGCAGATAACTACTGTGATGTTCTGTGAGCTGCGCTGGGTATTGATGATTTGATTACTGCTCCATTTCCATTGACTGTCTGTCGTGCTGTAAAGCTGGAATTCTGTAATGAGAAGACGGATACTACCATGCACAGATAAATTCACTTCATTGCCGAGGATTCACTGGAGATTTGTTTCCCCGCATCAACAGGACGCAGTAATTCAAACTTTATTGAAAATATCAATTTGACCGTATATTTTTGGAAGGTTTGCTCCAGTTTGGCTGAGGGGAAAGCAGCCTCTCATGAGTTTATCAATGCTTTTTTTAAAAACAAAAACAACGAGCTGAAAGATACTAAAACGCTCTGTAGAGTTAAGGGGCGGCTGCAGACTTCGTTGATAACTCTTCGTGGGTTTGTCACTACAAAAAGCCTCTGTCACATTGGACATATAGCCATTTGATCTATTGTTAATTAGTGCAGCTTTAAAAGATTATTCCAGTCATTACCCATCATTACTATCAGTAATAATAACATCAACTTAACTGCCGAAATCTGCGACTAAAGCAACATTTGCACTAAAAAGTCAGTTGAATAATAACTAGGAAAACCTGCTTGGAAATGAAAATTACTGCTCTGGCCTGAATGTAAAACAATCCAGATTATTTTGGGTAAAAATACCTTTTCAGAATTATGTGAATCAGAATAATGCTTTGAATTCATGTGGGCAAATGGGCGTTTTCATTGTTCTACAAAGTTGCACAAACCCATACTTTCATCCTCAGCTCATTACATAATATCTGCTATTTTAATAACCGAACCAAGGCTTAAACCTCTGCAGGCATGTCACATCTGCAAGCTACTTCACAGGCTCCCGGTCCCTTGAAACACGCCTGATAAAGAGGAAGTGGAATTCCTATTTGATGAGACATCTAAACTCTAAACAGCGCCGTGACCACAAAGAACATGGATAAAAGCTGCAGATCATTTTTCTTCTGGACATTTTGCAGCTAAGAGCGAATACTTGCATGGCTTCTCGGTATTGTGGCCGTAACTCTCTCCAGACTGTTGAAAAAAGCCGAAGGCTGGCCAAATTGTGGGAACACACACACACACACACACACACACACACACACACACACACACACACACACACACACACACACACACACACACACACACACAAACATATTCCTGTCTTCCTCTCTCAGGTTAATGAAGTGTGACTTCTCTGACAGGAGAGACCCGCTCAGAAAACCCACCGAGGAGCAGGTTACACCCTCGATATTTCCAAAGAAAACACGCACACTCAGGCATCCAGGAATACCTCAGATCGGTGTCTCTATCTGATGGCGCTACAGGCTTGGGTTTTCAGTGGCTCATGGAAATGTTCTCCCACCTACGATACCACATCTGTTCCCGTGGTACCACTGCCCTCCTTCCTTCTGATCTGTGTCCAGATGGCATTCCAGTGCGTCGAGTTTCATCACAGTCCTATGATGAATGAAACGGCATCATTTACATAATAAACTGCTCAAGCTGGAGACGTAGAGGAATGAAAGGAAACCCGCTTGAACTCTGGACGGCCATCTGAACTCAGAGAGACACTTTTTGTTTCTCTTCGGGGTGAAAGAGCCACATTTACTGTATTAATCATTAGTTTGTTGAGAGAAATGGAGTTTTGCATTATGAGATAGACTTGTATTTATATATTGTATTTAATTTTCTTTTCATTTTTTTGTTGTCAGATTAACCACCTGATGAAACTGTCTATATCTCTACATTGATCTGGTGCAGTGACAACTTTAATCATTATATAAATTAGGAGAAGAAGTGAGTGAATCAGGGTTAATTAAGTGGACACAAGCTACAAGATCAACATTACTACTTACCAACATTATGCAGCTGCATACATATGCAAACATATGCGTTAGATCTGGTTGCCAGCGGTAACAGTCAGGTCTTTGAGTTTCACCTTGTTAGCAATACCGTGTGTTGCACATATACAAGATGTGGTTCACACAGGATACTGGTTTGTGGGTGTAGGTTTGGCCTATTTGTATTTGGACCGTGTACAAGCGATACGTAACAGGGACATTTTTTAGCATCGGCTCGGCTAGATCATGTAGCGTTAGTAGTTAGTAAGCTAACACATGGAACTGCAAAAGTGTTTGTATATAACTGATTTATAGTTTGGTGTTTAATAAGCATTAATGCTGAAAAAAAATCGAACTTGTCTGGAAGTTTAATCTCTACAGAAGAACTAGTTTGTGTGACGAAACCCATTTTAATTTAGCGATGCGTCACTTTATGAGCAAACCAGGATAAATTTGAACTTGTGAACAGCTGGTGCAACCAGCTCCAAAACAGCTTTAATGCTCCTGAACACGTATTTTCCAAATCTCTGGAAACTCCACTGCAGAGACGAACAGCTTCTCAAAAGAGATTTCCTCATTAGGTCGTTCAGTTGAGTCGACATCTGGTGACAGTGAAGGCCGTAGCATATGATTCACGTCGTTTTCATACACCTGCCCGTTTCCTCACCTGCCTGTAACAAAACAAAGTGTAGGCTACTATTTAGCATAAAGTTATTATTGTAAGTTTGTATGAAGTTCATAGTTTCCTTCCTTTATTAACCACTAAATCTAAGTGGGCAGATACAGCACGGGGGAATGAAGGGATTACAACACATATGGAAACTCAGTCACTGAGAAATGTATACATGTCCACTGACAGCGAGGATGCAAGCAGTTCCTTTTCTCCCCATGTTTTTCTTTCTCCTCACACACACACACATGCACACGAACATGCGCGCGCACACACACACACACACACACACACACACACACCACACACACACACACACACACACACACACACACACACACACACACACCACTCCCCAGCTCCTACACTTTTCCATTATTCAGATAATTCAAAACACCCACCCGAAACCATCATGTGAATGGAAATATTGATCACCTTTCCGGTCGCTCATTTCGGTCGGGGAAATGACTTGAGCCCTGGTCTTTTATTTAATCTCCACTGGTTTAACATACAGTACATACGTTGGAGAGGCTGTCTGCTGTCTGTGACGTGCAGGACGGAGACGCCAGGGTTCGGTTGAACTGGCACTGCTGGGACGGCCCGCCAAGAGGCTTTTTAATCATGTGTGGGACGTAAACACCTTCATCTGTTTTCCTCTTATGCTGAAGAGGAATCAGCTGTTTCTGAGGTTTAGGTGAAGGAGGGAAAGTTTACTCACATGATCACAGACTGTGTTCTCTGTTAGTTTGTCTGCACTGTGTCTATTTTTTGTCTGTATTTTGGATGCATTCCTCAGTCTGTATTGTGTGTTATCTGTGTGTGTGTGTGTGTGTGTGTGTCTGTGTGTGTGTGTGTTTGATTAGTGTGTTGTCCGTGTGTATTCATGTATCTGCTTACTGTGTGGGCGTGTGTGGACATGTGATAGGGAAGGTGAGCGGACTTCTTGTCAGATGCAATTGGCAGGTAGCAGCTGTAGATCATTTGTCAGGTCAGAGGCTCAGAACACACACACACACACACACACACACACACACACACACACATACAATGTCAGGCCACCTCATTAGTACTGTCCCTGTAATGAGGGAATCCAAACGGGACTTACTGGACAGATATCTTTGACAAAACTAGAAAAGTATATGGTGGAAAGTTTGAGTTGTAAAAGTTTGAACACTTGTGTGTTGTCACTGATTTCCTGGATCAATTCACTTTCGATTCACAAGGTCCCGATGTGATTTCTGATCCGATTCTATATGGATTCAGTTAGAGATATTTCTGTTCCAACACCAGTTTTGCTTTGGATATGAATGAGATTCTCTGTGAACTGGAGCTGTAAATTGTTCCTCTGACCTTGTGCATTATTAAAAATATTAATATTTACATGAAAAAACGAACGTTACATTAATGCACTTTTTATTTAACATGGCCAATAAGTGCCAACAAGTTATGCTGCATCGTGTATATGTGTGCCTGTCAATACCGTTACCCCGTGGGAGTGATCGATCGCCATGATCGCTTTTCCTTTTTCCTGTGTGAATAGACGCAGCCAGATTTGAACCCACATAGCCAGACTGCGACCATCAGTCTGAGCGGCTGACACTCGCACTGCCATTTCTCACACTGCCTGCCAGATATCAGTTAGCAGGTGGTTGGCTGAGGACAAGAATTATCTTCACTGGATTACGTAATCATCGAATGAAAAATTTTTATACATGCAGTAATATTAAGATATGATTCAGGTTGATAATATTGCTTTTGTTATTTGATGTGCAAATAGTCTCAGCATGCTGTTTACAGTGCTCTGCATAAGCTCTTAGCCTGGATGAGCTAATAACCTAATTATGTGAAACTAGATTAATTAGAATACATGAATGCTGTTAGTTTTCCTTTTGGGAAACGTCTCAACAACTACTCGCCATGAGATTTGGTACGGCTATTCATGATCCCCTCCTGTTTTCTTTACTATGTGTTTGACATTTCTGTTTTTTTAGTCAAACATCTCAAAAACAATCAAATCTAATAATATTTAAATAATCAAAACTCTGTACACATGATTGAGGCGACCAGATAGCTGAGCGGTTAGTTGCTTGAGAATGCAGAGAGTCACCGGTTTGATTTCGGGTCGGCATGCCGTTCCCCTACTCTCTGTCCTTGCGTTTCCTGTCTCTCTTCACTGTTCCTATCCAATAAAACCATTAAGATGTTGCTTTGCATCACACCCCAACCCCCCAAAAAAAAAAGTTCGGTGGTCAGTGAGTTTAGTTTTAGTGGTTAAGTGGTGCTTGGTCTGCAGAAGTTAGAGAAACACTGCTCTGGTGCTAACATGAGGTTGGCAGCTGTGGTTTGAGTGACGTATCTGCCACAAATTTGGGATGAATTGACACGAAATTTGGTGCCGACATTCACGTCCCCCTCAGAATAAACTGTAACAACTTTGTTGAACCACTGATTTTTCATCAGATTTCAATTTATGACCAAATATCTGCCAAAATATTGACATTCCCATCAGCCTCAGCTGCCCCTTGTGTTAGCATGGTAAGACACTAAGCTAAGACGGTGATCGTGGTAAACATTCATTGTCATTGTGAGCATGTTAGCATCACGATGTTAGCATTTAGCTTAAAGCACCACTGTGCAAGTGTGGCTGTCGACTCTTAATCCTGTTATCCTGAGCACAAACGCACATGACCCGTTATCTGTTGGTGTGCATGTAAACACATTATGATTACATTATTACATTATGAATTTGCACAGGCATGACACACACACACACACACACACACACACACACACACACACACACACAAACACACACACAAGAACTTACATGAAGAGATAAACACACGCCCCAATTCAGTTTTCCAGTCTGGTAGTTTTAGTGTAGTTTTTCACACTTTGGCAATGTGGGACTGTCTCCACATACTCATATAAAACCAGTGCCCTGAGCTATTAGGCTCTAAAGCAGGGGCCCCACATAGCCCTGCCTCACCCTAGGGACAGCAGCTCGTCCTGGGTTGATTTGCTAAGACCCCCAGTGGGAGTGCGGAGCTCCGTGGGAGCCGACACAAACAGAGCTGGAGGACGCTCAAAGAGGAAAGAGATGAAAGGCAGAGGCAAGGAGGGAAGTGCTGAGGGCCCCTTCTGTTTCTCCCTCTCCTTCATCTCAACTTTTTCCTCACTTCTGTCTCTGTTTTGTCATAGAAACTTCTTGTTATCAATTTACATTTGTGGAAAAAAAAAAAAAAAAAAGATGCAGTTTTAATTAGGCGCAGAGAGGAGACGGGAGAGGGAATCAAAGACACAACTCAGGCAGAGTGTGGATTTCACCTATACATTATGTTAGTCGCAGCTCCGCCGAACTACCTCTCGTTGACTTGTTGACTGCGTCGTCTTAAACTCATTCCTCTTCTGTTTATCCTCCCCCTGGTCCTCCTCCATCTTCTTTTCTCTGCATCTCCATCCCTCCATCCGCTCCCTTTCTTCTTCCTTTCCCTTTTTTTCCCTTTTTTTTCTTTTGATGTGTCTTCCTCCTACCACACTTTATTTCCCTTTGCTCCTATTTTGGATACCTCCTGCTTCTTCGCTCTTCCTCATTTTCCAACATCTTTATTTTCCCTCTTATTCTAGTTCATCTCCTACGCCTCCACGTCATTACGGGCGTATCATTTATGGAGTGTTGAAGACGTTCCTTTCCGAGTTGCTCTGCTCTGTAACCAAGGTCACCAACATGTGATCAGTATCACTGAATTCACCTTTGATTTTTTTTTTTAGGTGGGAAAGCAGGAATGCAAAAGCTCCAGAGTCACAGCTTTGTATAGTCTGGAAACTTGTGTTTAACATATTTTCAATTAGAAGTGATTTTTATGTCTAAACGACTGATATTGTTGTTGACCCTCTCCGGGCTCCCATAACACGCCCACACACACACACACACACACACACACACACACACACACACACACACACACACACACATATGGACGCACTGCATGAGTCACGTGGAGTGCATTGTATTACTGTATTGTTTTGGATTGCATGTGGGCTAAAATAAACTGACATGCTTGTTTTCTTCTATTTATCATTCAACATATAAATAGAAAAGTGAGACTAGAGGCAATCACCTCTTGCATCTGGTCGCCAGCCCGGTTCTGTCGGGCCGTGCGAGTGTGTGTCCTCGTGTATCGACTGTTTTCAAGAGGCAGTCGCGCCGTTGTCCAGCAGTTTCCCTCAGACGCCATGAGAATATACACGATGCACTTACTGTTCTCATACTTCTTACATTTAACGCAACGAGTCCTCCAACCTAAACAACCATATAGGTCCCCCCAACCCTCTGGTACCCTCTCTGCGGATCTCGGTTGTCATGGTTACCATAATAAACACGCATCACATTATGTCGATTCTAACTTCCTTGCTGAGCGGCCATTTTAAAAGCGTAGCCAGAATCACAGCGGAGTTTTTCGCCTCTGATTTACGTGTTTGGTGATTTTTGTCAGACGACGTACATTCACACACAGACCAGCCATGTACTGGGGTCTGACCTAGTCTTGTTTTGTTTTTTTTAAATATTCTGGATGGGAGAGGCCCAGACAGAAATGGAGCCTGTAGATAGACCAGTCTCAATCAGATTGTTATAATGAGTCATGTGGTCAATTTTGGTCAATTCACACGAGAGACTTCTGTACTTCTGTTTCCGTCCTTGGTTTCTCGGTTTGAAGTGGGCTGGGGTTGGAAAGGGATGATGTCACATGTGTCCGTGCACCAATCAGAGTTTAGTAACATTTAAACCATAATCTGACAATAGCCACATTTGGTGTGGTTGATTGCTTATAGTGAATGCTGCCAGCGCTATCAGTCAAATCTAATCAAACCACACCCACACAGTTAGATTAGCCGAGTTCTTGAGTGTGAAACTCTCAATAAATTGTAACTAAAGGATGTTTTTTTTTCCTGATTCTTAACTGTGATTGTTCTTCATTTCATTATGGAAAATAATGTTATAGAGAAACAGTTTTGCTTTGAAAGTTTTCAGGTTTTTAATGTCCTAAAACAAAATATTATCAATTGCTAGCTCTAAATGATTGCAGGTTTGCTGGCACTAAATATAGGAATGGGCTGCTTTTCCAGAAAATGAATACCACAAAGTTAAACAGCATATGTGAATAACAACTTCCTGGATTTCACAGCAACCACAAAAATAATATTTAACTTCTGATGATTTTATTGATTAAAAGGAACCAGCTTGGCATATTTCAACATGCCGTCAGTTAGATTAAAATGTTTTTGTCCTTATTTCCATCTTGACTTGTTGACATTTCCCCTGCTTAGGAAAATGTAGTTACTATTTTTCTCATAACAGAGCATTTATTTTATTTCCTGAAGACCTGTTTTCCTTTAGTAGTCTTTGCTTTATCAGCGGCGAGGAGGCTTTGTACAAGAAACATAAATATTCTACTTGTAGTGTGATCGTACATCTTAGTTACTGAGCGGCTACAAAAGCCAAACGTGCTGAAACATAAACATTAAATGTCCCGTGGCGCCTTTGGCAGTTCAGGTCATTGATTCTCCAAAACTGATATTGATCTCAGGAAATCAAACTTTCAAATTAAATCAGCGTGTTGCAGGAGACAGAGGATTGATCTTGGTGTGATGTTAACCCCGACCCAACTTGTGCATCAGCTCAAAAAACAAAGATGTGCTCCAGATTTCTCTGTAATGGATTTTGACTCTTCATGAAAACAACAGGAATCGTTTGTTTGTAACGTCCCTGAATGAAGACAGCGGGCTCATTATTGGGTGTTAGGCTGCAAAAGGGACTCTGGGCTTGTTTGTAACAGAGCTATAATACAGTGTTGAGTGACTGGACAGCCTCCTCTCCTGCAGTGCAAAGGGTTAATGGTAAGAACAATACTGGAGCAGGGAGAGATACGGTGACTCAATGATCAATATCGTAATTACCTCTTCTAGACAAACCTCACTCCTAGCATTTGGGGGGGGGGGGGGGGGGGGACTAATGAGGGTTCAGTGAGTGAGTGCAAACACACACACACACACACACCCACACCCATCAGTCCACCCCTGTATGATCATCAGCAGGTCTCAGGGGAGGTCAGGTCTCCAGCTCCAGAGATTCTTTCTTCAGTGTTATTTGCTGACATGTAATAAATATAATACAGGTTGTCTTTCTATGTGTAACTGATAATATGACTAAAAGACCAAAGACACTAAGAAAACATGTGTGAAAGTTTCAGTGTCATATAAAGTTTGGGACGTGAAGAACAAACCGTATTATTGGGAACAAGTCGCTCATTTTTAACTTCCTTGGCGAGACGGTCCTCTTGTGAAAAAACGAGCTCATAGGTCGTTTGTGCAGCAGGTTATTATGACCCATAGTTACGCTTTGTTGCTAGGCGACATCTAGTGGTCATGGTCATTATGACAGGAGCAAAGGGAAACGTGCGGCGGCGTGGTATAAACAGAGATACGGGCTCTTATGGGTCGTATCAGAGGGTGTCGTCGTTGAGGTCGGAGGAGTTGTTGTTCTCGGCGTTGGACTTTCTCGGTCACTGCAGTCAGCGAGAGGTGAGCAGTAACCAGTGAGCTGTGTTTCTGCGTAAACGGCGCTGCCGCCCCCCCCCCGATAGCACAGATCACTCACTCTGATGAATGGAGGTCTAGGTTTGAAGTGGCCAGCACTAACAAACATCATTCATCAAGCCTTCACAAACGCTCGCCTCGGGAAGTGTTTTCGGTTCCTATGTGTTGACGTACCAATACTTTATTCCGTTTTATGAATTATAAATTATAATTGCTTATTATTAATAAATGTTGCATTTGTACTTTAGGTTTGCGTTACCTATAACCTGCTCGTGATTGTGTTTTACTTTTGCAGCACCTACAAGCGGCGTTTGATCAGCATGTTTTAGTGGCTCCTCTGGAAAGTACACAATGAAGTTATCAGTCCAAACAATGTCTAGTGACAGGAGCTGTTCCACTTTTCCTCTCCGTCTCTTCCACCTGTGTTCACGTGCCGGTGTCTTTTCTGTGTGACTCTCAGTCTACACCATGAGTTATGTATAAACAGCCCATGTAATTAATATTTGCTACTGCACACGAGCGCTGGCTGCAACAGATGGTGTAAAGAAAACTAAAAAAAAAACCAAAACTGGTCTTCCTCATTGATTCTCTGCTGCTCTTAGATGAATGATTGTAGCTGCACTGTGGTGAAAATAAAGAATGCTGCCGCTCTGTAGTGAGTAATGAGTAATGACTGTGTGTGTGTGTGTGTGTGCATGACTAACATGGGTGCACAACACAAAAGTCAGCAGACAGAATTATAATTCAGAGACACCGTGTCACTTAAAAACTACAGAGGACAACCGTCTGCTCCGCCTCAGGCTCTATCACTCCCCAAACCAGCTGTAGTTACTCTGTGTGAGTGTGAGTGTGTGTGTGTGTGAGTGTGTGACTGTGTGTGTGTGAGTGTGTGAAAGTGTGTGTGTGTGTGTGTGTGTGTGAAAGTGAGATAGACGGCCTGGGGAAACATCTTCCCCTAGTGGTCATCACCATACATGTCAGAGCTCTCCTCCAGGGTGTGTGTGTGTGGGGGGGGGTCATTATAATTTATATTGCATGAATCTTTTTACATGGGAATGACATATTTTTCTTTTACTTTTGTTGAATTTGAATAAAGCCCGTACTGACTGTTCCTGATCTGCAAATGTGATAAATTGGGGATGTGGTCCCACACTGGGGTTGAGGGGCCTCCTGGGGTCCCTGAGGCAAGTCTGGGGGGTGGGGGCTCCTCTGCACACTGTGGGATAGTCTGGCTTCATAATGATTTCACTTATCAGACATTTTGCACAAAAAAGAGAATTTATTACTGCTGAATTCATATTTTGCGCTAGCTTATTATTTCTCAGCTGTGTAATAAAGATCCAGTTTAAACGTGATTTTTAGGTACGAAATGATCAGATGTGGTTTCTGTGGTTTTGCGGGGACTTGCTGGGTTTTTCATCGTGGCCTGTGGGGGTGGGGTGGGGATGGGGGGGTGGGGGGGTGCACGTCTGTTATATGCATCCCTGTATATTCGCAGTTAGTTGGAGACACATTGCACCATGTGGCAACTTTTCCCCCTCAAAATTCCCCATAATAAAGGTCTGGACCAATCCTGCAGCAATGCCATCACTCCCTCGATTCTCATTGGCTGACAGTTAACAATAAGATTCCAGCTGTTTCCCCCCCTCCCCTCCCGTGTACAACTGAGACTGACGTGCGGCGCGGCCAGTGAGGAGGGCGCTCCGAGTCAGGACGCGCTGTGATTGGCGCAGAGCGGCCGTTCGCTGGGCGAGGAGTGAGAAGTTAGGATCCCCCGTCCGGCGAGCCAGCTGTGTGAGCTCTGCTGATGGACGGAACCGAGCGAACGCAGCCCGGAGGAGACAAGACTGAGAGCGGGAGCGCCCGGCGGGTCATATGTGCAGCAATGGAGAGGGAAGCCGTTCGTCATATTTAGAAAAGAACCAAAGCCCGTCTCTGTGGCGCCTGTTTGTGCTCAGTGAAATGATGTGCAGCAGCATCTCCATGGATCTTTAACGCACTGATGCGGGATATGCGCTTAAAACCGCCTGTGGATGCGGCGAAAAGTCCTGGATTCTCTCTGTGAAGTGGGAAAAGCAGCGGAGGAAACAAATCGATCATTCATTTTGGGCTTTTTTCCCCTCATTTTTCTGGGGGGGGGGGGTCGTCCATCAGCTGTGTGGAGGAGGAGGAAATCATAAAGAAGTTTGTGCGCGGCGTTAATATTTCCACAAGACTGAAGCGCTGCAAAAGTAGCTCGACATCTCGCGGTTCCCTTTTCCCCCTCTCTACCGGGGGATGATTATGAAGTTTTGCTGAGGCCCCTGGAAAGGTTCGTTGGACATCGCGGGCGCACAGTGTCTGCTGAGACGGACCCGCGCTGCAACGCACCACCTTGGAAACTATACGGTCCGCCAGACGCACCAAACCCACAAGACCCTCTCCTCTCTGCCCCTCTCATCTCCGCTTTACCTCCTCTCTCTCCTCCGTCTCTGCTTCTTTCACAACGGGATTTTTTTCTTCTTCTTCTTCTTCAGGCTGGTTTTGGACTTAATTGCCACAACAAAAACTGATCATGCGATGACTGAGCGCGCTTTGAGCACATCTACCGAATCCATTACAGGTAATAAACCGAGCGGTAAAGATGCTCTTTCATTCGTTTAGACAAATAACTGCCGCAAATCACTTGAAAATGACTGTAATGTTGGTGGATGATTGATGCTGCTGAAGTTTGCAGACGGATTCTCACAGTCGCAGGCTATTGTTGCTGAGGAGAGAGGGAGATTCTGGCTTTGTTTTTGATGAAGAGGAATGCGAGCTCTCTTGAATTTTTGGTGGTGGCTCCTTTTTTTTTTTTTTGGTGGAGCTTCATTCTATTTTCAGCTCATGACAGTAAATGCAGAACCTCCTCGGTCATCTGGAGCCATCACAAATATGTTTTGTTTCACATTCAAATTCTTTTAAAAATAATTCTTCGATGAGGTGTGCGCATATTTTTCCCAAAATAACCCTCCATGACGATCCCTGCTCCATCCAATATTTAGGTTTAATTGTAAGCATGTGTGCTGCAGCGGGAGGTTTTTCACTACGTGCAAAGTTGATTTAAAAGAAAAATTCTTAATCTTAATAATCACTTTGCTCCCGTAATGCGCGCCGCTTCCCGCGGTTGTCAGCTGTATTTACTGTGTGTAATCATATGTTTGTGCCTCTCGCCTGCAGGAGGTGAATGATGGCCGAGGATGCGGGAAATCTCTCCGGGGTCCCCGACGCCAGGGGCTCGGAGGGTCGCTCCTCTCTGCCGAGGACTTTCATCCGGCTCAACGACCTGTCTGGGGTCGGGGCGGGAAGCGGGGAGAGCAGCGAGGTGGTGGTGGAGCCGGCGTCCCCGGCGCCTGACGGGATCTCTACGGGCGGGGAGGAGGCGTCGGCGAGCGGTGCGGAAAGCCTGCCCTACCCCACCCTGGCCCCGGTGGTCTTCTTCTACCTGAAACAAACCACCCGGCCTCGGAGCTGGTGTCTCAAGATGGTCTGCAACCCATATCCTTTTACTTATGAGATAGGAGACTGCTCATGCGCACATGCGCGCGCCGACTTCCACCTGGCAGGTAAGAAACACCTGCTTGGCTGTGCAGCTTTCCCAGTTGACCTCAAGGGGCTATTGAATGTCCTCTCTACCTGACCTCATAGAGTAAGCACATGGCCTGCTTAGACATACAGATTCTGACGTGTGTGTGTGTGTGTATTTATTGATCTGTTTTCCTATAAAACCTGTGTGCATCCAGTGAACAAGCTTCATGACCTATGAACAAAAAGAGCAGATTTGAAGTGTCTTTGTGTGACACAGGTGTGTGTGTGTGTGTGTGTGTGTGTTGCATCCACAGTCACCTGACAGAACGTGTGTGTTTGTGTGTGTGTGTGCGTGTGTGTGTGTCTGTCTGTCTGTGTGTGTGTGTGTGTGTGTGTGTGTGTGTGTGTGTGTGTGTTGGCCTTCAAATCCACGCTCTCCAGCTTCATTGTTCCCACGTCATGCTCTGATTCCTCTGACCTGGTGTTTGCGTCAGATTGATTATTCATAACGACAGCGAGTGATAAAAATCTATTGACCTCACATGACTGGACCTACAGTGAGGGTCTGCGTTTTTAATTAGTTTATTGATACAAACCTGGAGTGGCTGTTTATCGAACGGTCGCCTTTGCTTTGGGGTGGATAGCGAGGGAGGGGTGGAGTCTATTCAAGCAACGGAGCCTTATTGAATCATTCCTGCCGCTGAAGTGTATTATTGTGTATTATTGATTCATCAGTGTACGGACCTGCACTGATTCAGCTCTCTGGAGAGAGTGGAGACACCGGAGACTCTTTACTAACTCTCAACGTCCGTCTGTCTTTCCCGGTGTGTCGGCAACATACATGTGCGTGTGATGTGGGGGGGGCTGGATGTGAGAGGCCTCTGGGAGGGAATGTCTCCTTGGCTGATAGCGCTCTGCTCCGGAGGTTTCAGGCAGCCTTTGTTTTGCTGTGTGTGTGTGTGTGTGTGTGTGTGTGTGTGTGTGTGTGTTAGTATGTGTGTGTGTGTTAACGTCATTCGGATTACCTCTGTTCTTTCCTCCCCTGTCTGCCTCCTCCTCCTCCTCCTCCTCCTCCCTCCCACCATCCATCCCCTCTGCCTCGTCTCTTGCTTCACATCACTGTTTTAATTGAGATGCTAAGTCAGTAGAGTATCTCTGCCACTCCCTCCTCCTCCTCCTCCTCTTCCTCCTCGTCTTTCTTCTCCCTCGATCGTTGTAAAAAAAAAACAACAAAAAAAAATGACTTAAACAATTAACTGATTATCAAAATAGTTGCCAATTCATCTCCTGACAGCCATCCAGCTCAGCCTCATAACGTCAATAATGATCCAATCACTCCTCTGCTGATGTCCCGCGAGAGAGTTACCGCTCACAACCAAACTCTCTCTCTGGATTTCACAACTTCTGTAGGGTTTTTATTTCAGTGTCACGTCATTTTGTTTAACATGTCTATCCTTAAGTTCATCACATCACCCATGGATGTGCATGGATGTCCTTTGGAGCAGATTTCTATACATTGCAAAGTTAGTTTACAGTCTGGATTTGAATGTATTGTGAGAGTTTGTCCTGAAATCGAGCAATTCTGAAAGTCCTTGCAGAGTTGTTTGGGTTTTTACAGCGATTTCACAGCTGCTGCTTTGAAATATAAGGTGGATTTTTGAAAGTGTTGAAAAGACTGCTGGGTAATGTGTTTGAAATGTGTGTGTGTTTGTGTGTTTGTGTGTGTGTGTGTGTGTGTGTGTGTGTGTGTGTGTGTGTGTGTGGCTGCCAAGATTGTATTTAGATGATCTCTGTCCTCTCGTTTGCCCTTTAATGTGAATCTGCACCGATTTAGGAAAAAGGTCAGCGCTTCTATAATGTATTGTAACTGTTACTGGGATCGATCTGACTGTGTGTGTGTGTGTGTGTGTGTGTGTGTGTGTGTGTGTGTGTGTGTGTGTGTGTGTGTGTGAGCTCTCCACTGTGTGAGTCTGATGCTTTGTATCCAAGAGAGCAGATGTATCTTCAGCTATATTTTTAACTCTTCCACTCTTGATGCGTGGCCCTCCTCTGCTGCTGCCTCTCCACACCACCTCTCTCTCTCTCTCTCTCTCTCTCTCTCTCTCTCTCTCTCTCTCTCTCTCTCTCTCTCTCTCTCTCTCTCTCTCTCTCTCTCTCTGTCTCTGTCTCTCTCTCTTCTCTCTGGTTTGAGAATTAATCCTGCAGTCGTGTCTATTTCTCCTGCTATAAATACATCTACAGCACACCACCAGCAGTCGAGCTCTGCCTCGGCTCTGATGAACAAAGACTGCTTCCTCTGTCTGATGCTGTAGACCGACAACACAGGAAAACCCGACTGATCTCGGGGCCAGAATCTATTCTAAACAGGCATATCCTCGGTAAGCCCTCGGCCTCAGGCGGCCCGCGGCCATTTTCAACAGTCTGAAGTAATTAGGACCCTTGGATACTCGCTGAGGTATTTAGGGTCTAATTGAAGACCCCTGGGGCGTACGCTCTGAGTGATGTTTTGCCCGGCACATTGCCTGTGTGAAATTCCCTCTGCTGGTTTTGCTAATGATTCCTGCAGAATCTGTGTATGATAGAAAGTGAGAGCCTTTGTGTGTGTGTGTGTGTGTGTGTGTGTGTGTGTGTGTGTGTGTGTGTGTGTGTGTGTGTGTGTGTGTGTGTGTGTGTGTGTGTGTGTGAGAGAGTGAGGTTGTGTAAGCAGCACGCACACACACACACACACACACACTAACAGACACACTTCCCCAGGACTCCCGTAGGTGTCTCCTCTCTGGCGGGGAGCTGGATGTTGTGCCAAGACACAAGAGGAGGAGGAGGAGGAAGAGGAGGAGGAAGAGGAGGAGGGGGAATTTGGGAACCGGTCCAGCGCTCTCTGTCCTTTGCTCACACTGATTTAAGCAGAGGATTACACAGCCCAGAACAGTAAGGGAGGACACCTGGCCGGGCGAGGTGTTTGTCATCACGTTGAAACAGTCTCACTGGAAGGCCGACAGAACCGCTCGCGCTCGAGGGAGTGGAGGGATTTCGGTGAAATATGCTACTGATTTGTTTTGTCCTTCTGTTTCGCTCCCTCGCTCTGTATTACAGCAACGTGGGGGCTTTCACATTTGTTGCTTGTTGCTCTGATGCGTCTGTCAAATAATGGAAGCCGAAGCGAACACTTACTTAATCAGCAGAAAATGTCTCCTGCCCTCCCCATCGCCTGTTCTCCCCTCTCCCCTTCTCCTCCTCCTCCTCCTCCTCCTCTTCTTCTGCTTCTCTTTTCTCCTGGGCCCCTTGATTCTTTTTTTTTTTCCTCCTCTGGAATTAAAAGCCTCACGTTGGCTGGAGAGCGAGGAGGGGTGTGTGTGCCATCTCTGACGGCCTCCAAAACCAGTAGAAGAAGAAGAAAAAAAGAAAAGAAAAAGAAGGAGGAGGGGGTGGGGGGAGGGGGGGGAGCGAGGCTCAGTTGGAGAGCTGAGTGGGATTTCAGAGAGCATTTTTTAAGAGGTGAAAAAGTAGGCCTGTACCCGCCAACAACTTTACTTTCATATTTTCTCCCCCACTCCCCTCCCCCCACCGCCGTCTCCCGGTTCCTCGGAGAATTTCAGACAGTTCCAACTTCTTGCAGTTTGATCTTCACTGCATTTCTATGTGAAACTCTTTCATAGGTGTCAGAGGATGCATAATATATGTGTGAGTGAGGGCATTTTCCCGTATTTTCCACAGGAACTGAATCTGTATGTTCTCTTTAAACTCACTGGGAGTCTGACATGAACTCACTGAGAGATTATGTTTGATGAAGTATTCATTTACTTAACCGAGCAAGGCCTTTTTTTAGTGTGTGTGTGTGTGCGTGTGTGTTTTTTGTTTGTGTGTGTGTGCGTGAGGGGACTGTAGTCTGTAATCATGCGTTTCGCTGAGCATGTGATGTGACTTGCATGTACTTTGCATGTAAAGTGCTTGCCACAAGGGATGAGCATCTGTGGTGCTGGTGTGTGTGTATGTGTGTGTGTATTTGTGTGTCCATTTACAGCTGTGCACACAATCAAATTAAAGTTTAACCAGTGAATTCAACATATGTTTATCTTGGATTTCTAAAAGCGAGTATTTTATGGAAAACACAACAAGTGTTCATGCATGTTTAATGTAATGTAGATACAGCTGACCAATCAGAAGGCTACTTTATACCTAGTGTTGATAAAATTGCTTATTTACACAACCGACCTGCACACAGCAACACTTTATTCCTTATTTAGCGTTGTGTCATTGGCCACCTGATGAATTTAAGTCTAATATTTAGCTTTTTTGGTCTTTTTTAAATATATATAAAACATGAGAGGTGGCAGCTCACTGTGACTTCAGCTCACTGTCATCCCCGAGCGCAGTGTAGCCGCGGTGTTTCTGGTGTACCAGCGCCGTGCTGGACAGGTGACAGGTGTGTTTACAGCGTCTGTGCTGTTGCTGTTGCTGTTGCAAACCCAGTACTGCTGCCGGTCCCTGCTGGACACAGATGTGTTGGACATGTTGTCGTTTTAATGTTTAAATGCAAACATTCACTTGGTGGAATGATTCCAGCTCCTGTTTTCTTACTTTTCGAACATTTTCAGCACATTTTAACGATCCTGTGATAATACTTATGACCTCGATCATTTTGGTCGCTGTGGTCTCGATACTAAACATTCGTAACATTCAGGTAAAAAAAAGTCCCGCTTTAGATGGAGCAGAAGCAGAGAGGCCACTTCCTGTAGCCTCAGTAGACCACAGTGTTGTTCTTACTGGGAAACCTCTCCTGTTGTTATTGCTGTTGCTTCCTGCAAACAAAAGGCGTTTTTGAAGGAAATCATTAGGAAGTTGAGATGTCATGAGGGAAGCTGGTCCAACAAATATGAACGCTGTGGCACGTTTCACTGGGCTGGCTGTTGTCACGTTGGTTGAATCACTGCACAGACTCATAATAAGACACCCTTTGCATTTTCCTTTCAAGATGGAAAACTAAGTGGCAGAAAGAAAACTTAGATCACTGCCAAGCGAAGAGCTCTAATGATAACACAGCTACAGTCAGAAACATTCAGCACTGTAGCTGGTATTCACGTGGGAGTGTGTGTGTGTGTGTGTGTGTGTGTGTGTGTGTGTGTGGTGTGGGGCTTTGTTATAGTGTTAGAAAATCTTTGTTACATTCAGAATTTAATGTTAGTTGGTCGGGATTTATCGCTGTTAGTCACCAAGCCTTTGCTTTTGGCTCCAGCTGAAGGAAGTGAGTGAGTGTTTATCGTATCCCCATCCAAATATCGGTTGCAATATTTACCAGAATAATTGCAGTGATATTTTGTTGACCATGTCATGCAGCCCGACTGCGTGTGCTTGAGACCTAGCTAACATCTGTTTTATACATACTCAACACACGCTCACAGGCACGGAGGTTATTTGAAGAAAGTGAAGGTTCTTTTAGCATAATGCCTTGAACCCGATCCAAACACTGATTCACTGACAACAGTGATAGATCACTTTACTGGCAAAGAAAAACTCCTGACACACTATATAGTATATGTGTGAAATTCAGTGATTCAGCCACCGCCACACTGAAAGTGCCAATTATTGATGAATAACAGCACTGACCATTAGAAAGAGATGGCAGGAGAGCGAGAGAGAGGCGGCGAAAAGGAACGAGGCCGAGCTCAGACTGCAGTAAGGTGTGAGTAGACGAATCAGTATGAGGTCTGTTCTTAATGAGCAGCTTTAAACTGCAAACAGACTGAGCACAAAGAAGGGTTTTCTTTGTGCTCAGTGCCCAGCCTGCTACTCATTTTTCTACTCTCTGTCGCTGATTGCTGCAGCGCTATAGTTTCAACCTATAGTCAGCTCATTAAAGCTTGTAGCCTACGTTTTCTCTTCCACACACCTGGTGTTTGGTAGGTTTCTTCCTGGAGGGAAAAAAACTCACAGAAAGACAGTAATTATTATATTTAACAGTAGAAACAGCAGGATGAAAACATGTCTATTTTGAACAAAAAAAAAAAAAAAGATGGTGGCTGTAGCATCCTGTTGTAAATCACTGCTGCTAGTTGCTAATATGCTCCTCTTCAAGGAACTCTCACATACAGTGTGGAAATCAAAGGTTTAGATATAGTGTTGATTAGTGCAAACTGCACCCTGTGGTGTCTGTTTGAAACACTGTAGTGTTTCTCTTTTCTCCATGAATATATAGATTTTCATCTCCATCAAACTGGAGCGAACAGGATCTAGAGAGGGAACGGACTCCACCCAAAAATGTTACGGTGCACTTCTTCGTTAAAGGCCAGAACTCAGGTTTTATTTATACGGCTCAATGGCCGCCGGTGACTCGAAAAATTAGGGGAGACATTATTGATGGTGATACAGAGATTTGGTAATAGTTTATTCTTCTATATTAAACAAGACGATCACATATAGTCCACACACGGATCTTCTCTGGACAGTCACACGCAGACAGTTGATGATATTTCCACAAGCTTCAGTCACACGTCAGAATTTTCACAGCCAGTTCTCGCAATGAACACGATGTCACAACAGATCGTTCTCATCGACTATAGATTCTGCACGTGTATATGATGCACATGTATATGATGTATATGATGCACATGTCTATGATGCACATGTATATGATGCACATGTCTATGATGCACATGTATATGATGCACATGTATATATGATATGACTGAGAGTCTGTTTTTAAATGTTTCAACTTCATTCATCCAGAAAAATGGTCAAAACAGTTTGAATGGTGATTTCATGCTAAATGCAGTTTGTTCAGAGCTAATTCATTAAACTCTGAATTGGTGGTTGGGACTCCTCTGCACTTAACCTGTGGCTTCGATGAACTCAGTGAAAAGAAATTGAACCCTTTTTGCAGAAATTGACATCACGTT
The DNA here is from genome assembly GCF_021018895.1 of Seriola aureovittata. Taxonomy (NCBI): domain Eukaryota; kingdom Metazoa; phylum Chordata; class Actinopteri; order Carangiformes; family Carangidae; genus Seriola; species Seriola aureovittata. The sequence continues at coordinate 3,116,693 of NC_079384.1, forward strand.
AAAAGTCTGTCTGTCTAACGTTACAGTTTTGTTTTTTGAAGAAACTGCAGGAAGTATTGAGCTTCACTGGCTGCAGCTAAACAGCTGCGTCAACAGAGTTTTTGTAGAGGTTTCGTTTTGCTCCGACTTTATGAAATCGCTTGATAAAACCAGTAAAAACAGCAAAAAAAAAGAACAATCGCACATTAAAAGTCAGTTGTTGTCAGACGCTGTTGAAGGAGGCCGAGCGGCTACAAGGCTAGATTCACTGATAACTGAAATCCAACCGTCCCCTGAGTGAAATCAGTCATCCGGTTAAAAGATACAGTCAGAGTGCAGCGTAAAAACTGTGGCTTGAAACTGGATCAGAATCTGTTTTTTCTGACAGTGTTTTCTGGCGGAGAGAAACATCATAGTGTTCCAGACACTAATTAACAAGAGTCTTATAATCAATGGAAAGTCCTCTGTGTCTCTGAAGTGTCTCACTTTTACATATGGTGAAAAACCTCAGCAGAGCAGTGTAAACACTCAGAATGGTTCTGAGAGCTTTGGATCGACGTCGGACCTCCTTAGACTGAAGCTGCTTTTCTTTGGTCGCTCTCTGGTAGAGCTATTACAGAGTCTCACCTGCGTAACCTGGTTTCTCTGAGTAACCTGGTTACATAAGCTCATGTGTACGCACTGACTGTGTCTGTGGGCTGGGCCTGGCAGCTGCCTCTGAGTGTGTGTGTGTATCTGTGTGTGTGTGTGTGTGTGTGTGTGTGCGCGTGCGCGTGCATGTGTGTGTTGGCAGGGCAGGACTGGCTAACCTGATACACACCTGGTGAGACTCTGACCACAGTGATTCAGGGGCAAACCGCAAACTCCACTGTAGTCTGCCTGACAGCAGCAGGAAGCACTCTCACTGTCTGTGTCTGCCTGTGTGTGTGTGTGTGTGTGTGTGTGTCTGCCTGTGTGTGTGTGGTGTGTGTGTGTGTGTGTGTGTTTGGCTGTGTGTGTGTGTGTTTGAATGTGTTTTTATTGATTTACGTACAAACATTGATGACTTTGTGGGCGTTTCTTTCTGTGTGTGTGTGAGTGTGTGTGTGTGTGAGTGTGTGAGGTAGACACATGACTGATTAGAAATGAGCTGCCTGTTTGTGGAGGTTCAGTGTTTTCCGCCTGTTTTTGGAAAGTTTTCACGTACTCGTATTTGGTTGCATCGCTTGGTTTTTCTTGTCAGACATGTTGTTGCTCTTCCACCCCCCATGACTCCGGTGGCCTAGTTAACAAATTAATGTGAATCCTGTAAAAACCACAGGCTAGCTCCCCAACGGAGGAAACAGAAGGAGAGTGAGAGGAAAAGAAAAGAGAGCAGTGGTGGAAGAGTCTGATGACAGGAGGTAGTGAAACTGGGAGGGTGACGGGGTGTAGACTTTTACAGATGTGCTGTGTTCAAGAACTCATCTGTGGCCCCGTAAAAGTCACTTCACAGTGTGCGTGTGTGTGCGTGTGTGTGTGTGTGTGTGTGTGTGTGTGTGTGTGTGTGTGTGTGTGTGTGTGTGTGTGTGTGTGTGTGTGTGTGTGTGTGTGTGTGTGTGTGTGTGTGTGTGTGTGTGTGTGTGTGTGTGTGTGGTGTGTGTGTGGTGTGTGTGGTGTGTGTGTGGTGTGTGTGTGTGTGTGTGTGTGTGCGTCCTCACCTTCTTCCACCTCCAGTGTTTCCCCTCTTATATTGTCTGTGGTTTGAGATGCACAGTCACGTGTGTGTGTGTGTGTGTGTGTGTGTTGTGTGTGTGTGTGTGTTCAGGCAGCAAATTTGTCACCGATTTTCAATAAATTATTTGTGCGGGGAGAACAATTAGTGCAGATAAAAACCAGGCAGTTAATTACTGCTGCCTCGGCGTGTCACGATTGAGTTGTATGAAAAAAGCAAAACAACTCTGTCACTGTCGTCTGATCAGGACCGGTGCTTCGGTCAGATGATCGGTCCGGTCGATGGTTTGAGGGCCGGCTGTTTGGTGAGATGGCTGGTTGACTGGTCGGCTGTTTGGTCGGTTGGTTGCTTGACTAGATGGTAGGTTGGTATAGGTTGAGCAGTTGGGTAGTTCATTGATTGGTTGGTTGACTGGGTGACTGTAGAGGGTCTCAACTTAAATGAACTTTTCCATAAGAAGTGAAGTTGGTGGGCAACAATTTACAACTAAAATCACTGATATGGTTCCATTCATAAATATACAGACCATGGAATCAGTTTTAATTTCTAAAAGACTCGTCTCACAGCTTTTGATGATGCTAATCACCTCCTTTCAAAGAAGACTTTTTGCTAAACGTATGAGCAGTAGATCTCAAGCTCAGTCCTAGAAGCAACATAAGTGTTTCCATCTGTAACTATAAGATACACTCCCCAGTCTATACACGTCTATACTGTAGTGTATGCAAAGGAATGACGAGATGACCTTTCTAAATTTGTCTTATTTTTGCTCTTTCAGTGTGTTTTTTTTTTTGTGTGTTTTTTTTTTTTTCTTCCTCCTAAGCCCTTCTCTCCTTTGGGCTGTTCCGTGAGATGGCAGTAAATTTATGTAGGACCAAGTCCAGGATTTTCCTACCAGCTTTTTCTCATTAGAGAATTGTAGAAGACTTGAGCTTGGCTGCACAGAATGGCAGCAGAAGGGGGGTTGGGGTACAGAAGAAGAAGAAGAAGAAGGAGGAGGAGGAGGAGGATGGGGTGGGGTGGGTGGGCTCGCTATACACTTACTCATACCAAGCGAAATCTCATTGCGCACCGGAATCGAGTTATCTTTACTCTCTTACCACCGCTGCCTCTGTCCCATGTCGTGGCCCATACCTCAGTCCTTCACTTCTCCCTCTCCCCCTCTATCCCACCACCTTCAGATTCCAACACTATACTCTGCTCTATTTCCATACATATTCCCTCCTCGGCTTCCTCAGTCCCCCCCCCCCCCTTTTTTTCTCGTTCTCACACAGCTACTAAAACAAGGGGAAATCGGTTTTACAGTCTCCATCCTCTCCTGTCTGTCTTTTCCTTTCCTCAGACGTTCCCGCTCCGCCCTCTGCTCATAGTTCCTGTGATAACTCCGTCTCTCCCTCTCCAGTCTTTTTGTCCTCAGACAGATTGATAAAGTCGGTGACCAGCGCAGCAGGCGATACTACGTCTGACAGAAGTTCCCTTTTTAGGCCGCATTACTGGCCAGGGACTCAGGTGGTGTTGACACACACCAGACCTGACTGCTGGCCTTATCTCAATACCAACACACACACACACACACACACACACTCACACAAACACTTCTCAAGGGACAAACATGCAGAGCGTCAAATCAGTTGACGGTTAAATCAGGCCACTTCAGACACACACAGACACGCACAGAAATCCATCTCTCTTGTCACCTTCTGCACTTTTCCTCTTCTTTTTTTTTTTTTTGGTCTCCCGCTCCTCCACCTCTGTCCTCCTCCCTCTCCGACTCTGTGTCTCTGTCTCGATCGCTCTCTGTCAAGTCATCAGCACACTAATCAGGATTTTCCTGCAGCAGGACCGGGGAGTCTGGAGAGGGAGCGAGGAGAAAAAAAAGAAAGAGAGAGAGATGTCTTATTATAGATAACAAACGAGGGATATAAATACCTCTGGGGGTGGGAAGCTTATATAAGAGTCATGATATGTCCGTTGGCCTTTCAGCCCGCCTGTGCATGAGATCCTGTGCGTGTGTGTGTGTGTGTGCGTGTGTGTGGCCTGTCCATAGCATTGTTCACCTACAGCGCCAATACTTCCGCTGCTTGCCTCAACAAACCGAGCCTTGATAAAGTTCTCCTATTAATGTAAATGCCAACACATCACACACCATAATCATCCCATACGCAAACGTAATGTATGTAAACATTTTGAATTTCCATATATGAAATATCTTTTATTTTAATTGTGCATATACGTAGAAATGGTAACAAGACATATACGTCTAACTTATACAGATATGAATGTTTATGTTGTAGACATATGTGACATAATAATATATCCATCCCAAAGCCTGTCAGTATGTGTTGAGGGTCCAAACTTTCCCTGAATGAGAAGAGACATGCATTTCAAATTAATGAGAAATTAATACAACAAATAAAACATAAATATATATAGTTTTTTTATATGTATGTTGCTTTAATAGACTTGCATAAAAAAATTACACATCATTTTTACATAGAAGACATACAGTATGTTGTGAGCTTATGTGATGTATGTAAAAATGCATCATATAGATATTTCTTATTATATGTACAAATACAAATTTTACAATGGGTATTTTAATATATTTTATAAACGTATATCCTCATATATCCAGATGATGTGATAATAATATATCTCCTTATAGTTAACATATATGGCGACACTTGACTCTCGATATACGGACGTATGTGTTATATATTACATCTCATGCACAGCAACATGTACAGTTAGCCTGGTTTGTTCCAGTTAATATAAACACAGTGGAGGCCAATGAACTTCACCAGCCGTGTGTGTGTGTGTGTGTGTGTGTGTGTGTGTGTGTGTGTGTGTGTGTGTGTGTGTGTATCGATGTGATGCGATGTGTGAGCATGAGCGAGCGCTCAGTCATTGCGATTGATTGTCAGCCACACCGCTTCCCTGATCGGTGTCTGTCCTTTCATGGTGCAGCAGTTGTAACCGGGCGCACGACTCCGGCCAAGCTCCGGGTTGTGTGTTTGGAGGGTGGTGTCTTTTTTTTATTCTAAATCCAACAAAACGAGCAAAAGTGGAATCAAACGTTTGTCTTGCTCGTCCAAGTATTTGAATGAAACACAAGGCTGATCTTCCATTTTCCTTTATTACACCGATAATAAATACTTAGAATAACTCGCTCAACACTTTAATACAAAAACAAAGCTGTTTCTTTATTCCAGTGTCTTCTGCAACTTGTTACATGCAGTTTTAGCCTCAGTCTTTATAGCATGACATATTGTTCTGTATGTAGTAACGAGGTTCCTATTTTAGAACGAGTCGGCTGGAAACATTAAGAAAGTCTGTAGGTGACAGCGGTTTTCAACCAGCTCAACATTTCAGCTGCCAAATCAACGGTCACCAGCTAGAAATGAGAAAACCTGCTTCTCTCCTTTTTCATTATGTGGTAAATTTGCCCGTCTGACCACCCGTCCCATTCCCGTGGACGCGACAGCACAAATGGCACTAATATCCACTTTGACTCAAGGGTGAACTTAGATTATGTGACTGCAAGAAAAGAAACAGCAACAAAGCCATAACTCACGAATCCATGCAGCAACATTTCTCACATGGTTACTGTGAACTGCGCGAGTTGTGTGAGAAAGGAAAGCGTATCCAGCAGCCAGTGCGGAGGGTCAGGGCTTAATGAGAGGTCGGTACTCGGTACATGTAACTCGGGGTGACCCACAGGCCGTGCATGCAGAGCTGTAGTTTACATACATACAAATGTAGGTCAAGTGTCTGTATGTATATTTGCTATATGGAGTTGTGTGCAACTAATGTATGGGAAAGCGTGTGTGTGTGTGTATGTGTGTGTTTGTATATTGTCTGTGTACTTGTGTCATACTGTAATTACTTTCCTTCACTGTAATAATAATAATAATAATAACCTCAACGCATGTTAAATATATTACGTAACGCAGGTTTGTAAAAAACAAGAAGAGAACTCACATTAAATTTCATGCACTGAATATATGAATGCTGCTCGGCATTATTGGTTCAGATGAGGTCACGCTAGATTAGTAAGTGAATTGTGAAGCGAGGAGTAATGAAAAAAGTTGGACAAAGTAATAAAGAAATATCTATATATCTAAGAGTCGCACAGCAACAACAGCTGAACAGAATATGCCCCAAAATCCCGAGCGGATACAAGTGATACCTAAATGAAAAGGGTTTGACCCTCATCCCCACATCACACATATTGCTTTCTGAGTGTCCCACACATTCATAAATGTGACAATATCATTTTCTGGGGAGAGAAATGCATGTTGCCCCCCCCCCCCCCCCTTCCCCCCAGGGTGCAGAGCATCCCACGTGCAGGGTGAGAACGAGTGCGGGATCTACTTTTTGCTTTGATTAATATTTTCTCTGAGTCACCACTATATCATCCTCCCGCTTCTCTCAATTCCACTCTCTCCCGTGTGTGTGTGTGTGTGTGTGTGTGTGTGTGTGTGTGTGTGTGTGTGTGTGTGTGTGTGTGTGTGTGTGTGTGTGTGTGTGTGTGTGTGTGTGTGTGTGTGTGTGTGTGTGGTGTGTGTGTGTGTGTGTGTGTGTGTGTGTGTGTAATGTTCCGTACCATTCTGTAAGATCTGGTCTTTATTAGGCTTCATATTACCATAGGCTAACAGAGCATAGCTTGGCCTGATATACAAGCATGTGGGGAGGTCCCACTGCTCTGTTGCGTGTGTGTGTGTGTGTGCGCATAAGTTTTGCAATCATTCCTGGATAACTACACACAGTTTGCAGACTGAGAGGGAAACCCTGTCTGGTCCCTGAAGAAGTGTGTGTGTGTGTGTGTGTGTGTGTGTGTGTGTGAGACGTGGAGCAAGCTAGTACTGTATATTGTTTGTTTGTGCAATATATTTATGCATTGCGTAGTCCTCGCCATGTGTGTGGTTGTGTGTTCTTCTTCACTGTATGTTTGTTAGCAGTGGCTCGGTGGGCACATGTAGTCTGGCCGAGGGTGTGTATTATATTTTTCTACTACACACACATCTGCACGTATACACACACACACACACACACACACACAGGGGAGGGGAGCCTCGGCGCTCGTGGTGTCGGTGTCCCTCGTTAACATGCTCTGTTCAGGATTTCCTACAAGATGTGGCTACAAAAGCAGTTCCAGACTCCGTCTCTCTCGTCTTCCCTCTCCCTTCGTTTCCTCCTTGTCTCTTTGTCTTGAGAAAGAGAGAGAGACACTGAGAGAGGGAAAGAGAGAGAGAGAGAGAGAGAGAAAGAAGTCTGCTTCTAATTTAACATGCTCCCTGGCTGTCCTCTGGGTCCTAACTCCCCTCTGTGTCAAGGACGGCCGCCAAGTGCCTCTTTAAGAAAAACACAAATTAAATTCATAAATAAAACCGTGTGCCTGTGGCTCACAGCGGAGCTCCGGCCGTTTGCTGTGATCCTCCTCTGCTCTCATGCTCCTCCTTCTCAATGTATCTGCATGTGGTGATCGTTCACTATCTGATACCAGTAGAGAAACATCTCATCACACGCTTTGGATGAAGTCATTGATTATTATTAAAGATTGAATCGTGAATTAGCGATGGGCAATAAAGATAAAAACCTTTATTATGGTATGTGTAATTTCCTATTGCTCTATTGATATACTCTATAATATGATAGAAACTCAAGTTAACAACAGATGAAGGTACATCATCATATTGATGCAAAAATCCTGCTGATTGATTTACACGATTGACTGTAATAACCCAGTATTACCAGAGGTATTACCTTTATCTCAAGACCGACCTTTTAATTTATTTTTCTGTTTTACTGGTATGTCTTTTATTCTATGATTATTTTCTGGACTGTTTTCCTACTTTTATTTATTTCATCTCTGGTTTTATTCTCTTTCAAACATCTCCTCTCTTTAAGCGTTTTATTATTTCATCTTTACTGTTTTTATTTGATTTTGAGTATCCTACCTTTCTGTTATGGTTTTACGCACATCGATAAATGTCCACTCCGTCTTTATCTTTGCCTTCCAGTCTTCAGTGTTTCCTCAGTGTGCAGATGCAAATTCATGGGAGTCACGATAACTCGTCCTCAGGTCCTGTTATCTGTCTTCATTTTTTGGGACAGGGGAGAAATGTGGAAACGGATCTTCCGCACGTTTACACCAGTTTGCAACAGTGCATGTAAAATGCTTAATCTGGTTACCTGGTTTCTAATGTGCTTAGTGTCCATACAGTTGCACTGACGGGTAGAAATTTATTTACGACTAATTTGCAACAACGCTGCCTCGATGACATTTTTCATTTTTTTATGAATGTTGAATGTTGATTGACAGCATGTGATGTTTTCCTACAATATCCACTAAGAGCTTTGTTCTCACTGAACAAACAAACCTTGGCACAAATCACAAATACGGGAAGCGTTTGTGTTCGTCTCGGTTGAACGAGCTCGTATGGATGAACGTGTTGATTTCGTCCTTAAATCGAAGATGCTTGTATTTTCTTTTTTCTTCTTCCTGTCCCTTTGTATTTGACCCGCTGGCTTTGCGATGCTCCGGAATAAATTTGCACAGATATGTGACTTACAAACTCCCAGAGAGCCGAATCTGTGCTACGCAACTATTACATGAACATGAGGTCAGATAAATGAGCGTGCGTGCGCTGAATGAACACGCTGAGTCTGCACTCCTGATGCTAATACAGGGGAGCGCTGCGCAGGTTGCAGGCAAGATGTGGTGCTGACAGTTCTATACACTTGGAAGGTTTATGAAAGATTAGACTTAAACTCTCTTTCACCTCTTTCTGTCTTAGAGAAAACATCTTCAGTTCTCATTACCTTACCCCCCCCCCCCACTCATCTGTTGTTTCAACTATCACGGCTGGAGTCAAATTGCTTTGATTAAACCTTCTGAAGGAGATTGAGAGAGATTAACAAAACCAGCTATGCAGGAAACATCATCTGCTTTTTTCTCTTTATTCCTCTCTGGTGAAAAAATAATGTTTTTGGCAGATTTTGACACTTGAGGAAAACACTTTAAGTGAGGAGGAGAGAAAAGATGAGGGATGTAGTGTTTCTGTTGTTCCTTCAAAGGGGCCGGGAGGTCCTCTGATTGGCTGGTGTGGTTCAGTGGAGCAGCTCATTGGTCATTTCTCTATTGGAAATATTATTCTTCCAGCTTTCGGCAAAGTCTCTACTGGTGCTGGGATCGTGTTCACAGCTTGTCTGTATCAGCCAAAGACAATGATGAACACTGATCATCCGCAGACGGCCGAGCGTCTCTGTGAGCGTTTCCAGCCCCATTAAAGCAGGTCTGATGGGACGTGTTACAGATCGTCCCCCCGAGAGTGAAGGACGTCCGTTATCCCTGGAAGTATCATCTGTGACCCCTGACACCTGATCCAGGCGGCCTGAACATGATACTGTGACCCCTAGGACAATGACCTGCTGACCTGACCAATACACACACACACACACACACACACATATACATATGCACACACAGCGAGACATCAGTCTCACACACTTTTGTAAAAGTTCCTCTCGGCCGACATGTTGTTTTGTTTCGGCGGCCTGACGCGTGGGAGGCGGGATTACACTACGCAGTACTCAGCCGAAGACGCCAGAGTATTAACGTCAGGTAGTTTTAAGGTGATCGGTGACTCGATTCAGATCTACGGATCGGCGGCGGATCAATCAGGGCATCCCTGACTGACACTGAATTCTACCTGCTGTTTGTTATCAGGTCTGGCAGTGATTGTGTTTTCTCAGAGTCCTGGGGTTTATCAGGTTTCCTGGAGGGGAATAATGAGCAATTGTTCCATTTTTCCTATTCCTCAATAACCTCCAAAATTATCCCATTTAATGAATGCATAAGAATGGCTACTGTAATCATAAGTTTCCCTCCCACCACTATTATCTCCTCACGTACAGCTCCGACTGTTACGATCTTTCCATATGAGGAGTAATACGTGTCTAGTTTGAGGTTCAGGAGAAGTGGAGCTTGTTCTGATGCACAGAGCAGCTGGGACAAACGGTGGAGAGGAAATGGGTAACGCTCCCAGCTCTCGCGCTGATGTGGTTCACGGCCCCGGACGGTTACATTCTCTCAGCACTACGCGGGACCGTGAAATACCTCAATCCATCTTAAATCACCAAAAACCTGCCGTTAGGATATTTCTTATACGGAAATAGCGAGGAGTTTATTTCCCATGAGACGGACTGTGTGTGGTTGTTTGACTGTGATAACATACAAAAGAGGCAGATCACAGCCTGACGCTTACCGCTGAGCCACAACTGCTTACACCCGTGCATCTGGAACACACTGTGCTGATGTTGTACACCAGTTTGGGAACAGCAGCGTGTCATTGGAGATTAGGGCCGGCGTGCCGCTCTCTGGCCATAATGAGCTGCCAGACTGATGAGCGAGACTGAGATGTCTGGGCACTACAGGCACTCTTATAAATCAGGCCCTGTTCTGAATTATTCAGTACATCTTTACCCCACGGAGATGGAGAGGGGAGAAGGAAAAAGGGGGGAAGATACAGTATGACCACCAGGGAAGAAAAGGGAAGGAGGAGAAGATGAAAGAGTGGAGGGAAGGAGGAAAAGGGGCAGAGGTGGGAGATTGCAAGGCGAAGAAGCGCTGGAAGCTAGGACAAGATGAAGAGATGATGAGAGACGGAGGGATGCGTTTGGTTTTATCAGCATGGGTAAAAGTTTGATATATTTGGAGCTTTCTGAAGCAGAAAAGCTTATCGGCTCTTGATTTTCTTGATTTTGTACAAGTAGAATCTGAAGACGAGCCGCCACTTTCCTCTGACTGGGGTGGAATGACTTTGATTATCCCCTGACTTCACCTCTAGCTTTACCTGCTCTTTGATTTTCGCTGAAATTTCACAAAAACTGTGGGATAGATTGGCATGAAACCGAGAACCTCTCAAATAAGTCAACACAGGAAATAAGTTTTTTTTGGAATTGCATAACTATTTCAATTTCATCATCAAGTATTCTGCAGTGGTTAAATGTCAGAATTTGTTTGCTTATATGTTTCTAATTATTATAGTAATGACTTGCATCCATGCACAACCGGATACATTATCCTCACCCCCGCCGTCCAGACTCTCCCTCCCCTCCCCTCCCCTCCCCTCCCCTCCCTTCAGGGTGGATTACGGTAAAAACCATTATAACACAAGTTATCAAAGATGTTTTAGTTTGAAACCACCTTTTAACCACTTACATTTAAACTGTTTTCCCACTGAACAGTTGGGTTTTCTTCCCGGTGAGAACAGGAGCCTCGCAGAGCGGCTTCGCGGCTTCCGACTCACAGCTTGTTAAAAATAAGATGCAAACTGTTGTCGTGTCGGATCCGGCGACCTTTCAGCTTCGGCTTCAACCTCCAGCCACTTCAGCGCTTTTTGACCTTTGCTGACAAGCCTTAACTTTTTTCTCCATTCATCAATCTCTCAATATTTCATCCTCTATCAATCCCTTCTTTCCGGGCCACTCTTATTTTCCTCTCTTTCCCTCCCCTCTCCTCTTTCTCTGTAGCTTTTTTCCATCTTTCTGGTATGCTACCCTCGCTCCTCAGCCAGGGTTGCTATGGTGATGTGATTTTTTTTTTTTTTTTTATATACTGAGAGCTTCTTCCAATGTTTTTTTTTTTTTTTTTTTTCTTCCTCTTACTGGTTTTTCTTTAGTCTTTTGTTTCTGACTGGCTGCTTTCCTATGCAGAGGATGCAGCCATTGTTTATCCTCGGAGAGCTGAGGTGTTTAGCTGCTGTGTGTGTTTATTAGCTGTCTCTCTCTCTCTCTGAAAGAGCCTGAGGCTGGCTGTGGTTGGGTGTAGAAAGGACAGGTATCTCTCTCTCTCCCTCTTTCTGATGTGGTCTAAACGCTCCCATCACCTCCACACTTTTCTTCTCCTTCTCCTTTTTCTAGGAGAGTTTCCTGATGTTCTTTCCTCCCTTCATGTGGCTTCGCTCTCTCCATCTCCTTACCTGTCGTCTGCTCTTTCCCTTTTGTCTTTTTTTCCCCCCCGTCTAGCTCAGATCTTCTCATCTGTCCACCCACCTTTCTCTCTGCAGGCAGCCAGCTCATTGACATATACAGCATGTGTGTGTGAAATTCACTGAAGTGCATGCAGAGCGGTCGTGCACTCAGCGCGGTGTGTGTGTGTGTGTGTGTGGAGCTATCTGTGTATCTGTCAGGGTTTTGTGGGCACATCACAGCGCCACAGAGGGAGGCAGGGATGCAGTGAGGAAGGAGCAGTGAGGGGGAAGGAGAGAATGCAATTTAAGAGAGTGAAAAGCGTTCAGGAGAAAGAGGGAAACCCCGTCTAGGGAGAAATGTGGGAAACGAGGTTTGGCACAGAGAAGCTAAAATGAACTGAAGTGAGCTGAGTCATAAGACATAAGATTAAGATGAAACTTAGTTGTTCCCTTTGGGGAGATTAGGGGGCTGGCAGCAGCACAATTAATTTTACAGCATGGAAACAGCAGACAAATAATACAATCACAAAAGCAGGAGATGAAGTAAGCAATAAAACAGAATATAAACAGTTTGGCAGACTGCGAGAGATGAGAATATAGAAAGGAGGATTCACATACATCTGACACACAAACACATTATATGGTCTTGGAGTTTCAACTCACGTTTAATCCAAATTTGATCCTGGACGAAGCCGCATTAAGGGCACACATTGGAACAGCATGAGCTGAAGGGGAAGGACACTAATGTGTGAACACTGACGACATTCAAACTAGAAGAAACCTTGACATGAAATCAATGATCTTTACGGACGCCACTCAACAGAGCAGGTTTTGATACGGCACATATTGGATAAGGATTAGATATCAGATGTTTTTTATTTTTACGGGGATGATTGACTCTGAAATCACTGCTTTGGATGTTTTGCTGCAGTTTAACACATTTACTGCCTGTGAACTGAAAACAGAAAAATGAATGTATGAACAAAAAGGAGAAAAGCTGTCAAATCGTCCTCTGATGATAAAAAAAAAACAATCAAACATTCGACACAAAGACAAAAACTGAGGAGAGGTAGAGGTCGGGACACGAAACACAGGTTCTGACGGAGTGAAGAAATACCTGCATGTGTTTGTTTTCAGTGTGTGGGAGCAGCGAGGTTTGACCTGCCCTGAGGTAATCTTACAGCAATCGTGCACTCGTTCGATCAATAAAAACATGGACACAATCACACTGCATGCAGCCAAATCTTTTTATTTTTTTAAATTTTATTCCATAGACTTTTGAATTGAATCTTACATCGTCTAAACTGTGTTTGTCTGACGTGTGTGCTAATGTGCTCTGATGGTAAAGAAGCTCTTACTTCTTCCGTGATATTTCTCCTCCATCACCGTCTCAGCTGCTGCTCCTCCGTGCAGACAGCTGAACAACATGAAAGGTCTTTGCCCATCAGATGAACACGTGCACGCTCCCCTGCTAGCACACACACACACACACACACACACACACACACACACACACACACACACACACACACACACACATGCACAGTGGCAAGCATCAGCTAGCTTCGTTGAGCTTTTGATCAAAGCCCCATGGTCTTCTTCTCTCTCACACACGTGCAAACACGAACTGGAGGTAATGAAGTGTAAGATTATGGCAGGTAAGGAAAGTGTACATTCATCTGTGCCTTCAGGTGATGCTAGTTGGTTTGCATGTTTACCTCTGTATCTGTGTGTGTGTGTGTGTGTGTGTGTGTGTGTGTGTGTGTGTTGTGTGTGTGTGTGTGTGTGTGTGTGTGTGTGTCCTACAGGAGCCCATTCAGCAACACTAAAGGCCTTTAACACCCTCAGAGGCCTGAGTCAGCAACATCACTGTCAATGAGGTTGACGAATATTAGAGCATGTGTGTGTGTGTGTGTGTGTGTGTGTGTGTGTGTGAGTGATGTGGGGAGCACTTGGTTCATGAAATATGCATCATTGTCATGCAAGTGCAGGAATGATTGAGTACATGTGTTTGGTGGGATTTCTGTGTGTGTGTGTGTGTGTGTGTGTGTGTGTGTGTGTGTGAGGGTTTTTATTCTTTTCTTCCTGTATTACTGATTATGCTTATTATTTGCTCGGCTGACTTCCGACACACACACACACACACACACACACACACACAGACACAGCATCACAGCAGCGACAGACAAAGCAGCATCTGTTTTGGCATGAAAGATGTTCATGAGAGACAGACAAAGAGAACGAGCTGTGGAGATGGATGGAAAGAACTCGGTGTTAAATGAACAGGAGGATTTGTGTTCAACGGATGGTTACACCTTGATTTTAATGAATTGGTCTTCCAGGGGAACACAGTCTGACTGCTGTACCGGATATATTATAATTACTATATTGTTATGTAACAGGAACCCAGCAACTTGCCTGTTTGGGTTACAGGGCTTCAGCTAAATTACACTTACCTCGAGAGGTATGTAGCCACGCAGATAGTTCTGGTTTTATTGCCGGAGGTTTTGAAAGAGCTGTCTCTGAGAAATCTGCCTCTACATCAATAAAATGGAGGTGAATGGGTGGGACTAGTTCCAATAATAACTTGCTAAAAGTGAATTCTTATAGACAGATAGATAGCCATAGATATGTGTGTGTGTGTGTGTGTGTGTGTGTGTGTGTGTGTGTGTGTGTGTGTGTGTGTGTGTGTGTGTGTGCCAAGGTGGATATAATAAATATTTTCCAGTGCAGTAGAAGTACAAGATAACATTAACGCAAAGGTTACTTGAGTAAATGTAAGTAGCTTCTTTCCACCACTGAGAAAATTCACTTTCAATCACTTTAAAGGAGCTATATGTGAGTTTTGCTATTGCTACATAGCCAACGTTAGCATTAGCAGCTGTTTACTCCCTGGTCTAGAAGAAACATTGCGAGTTCAGCATCAAACTTCATTCCTTTACTCACCAACAGCTGTCTCTCTGCGAGGCACTTCCTTTACTTCCACAGAAGTTAGCAATGCTAGCCAGCTAGCCCCGGCCCAGTTGGACTGTCTCGTCACTTTCCGATACCGAGTCACTGTAGCGTCCAGGCTGCCCTGAAGAAGTAGCTGCTGAGAATGGTAAATAAACAGCTGTTAATGCTAACGTTAGCTATGTAGCAATAACAAAACCTACAAATATCTCCTTTTTAAGAGAAAGATTTTAAAGAAGAACATTCATATTTAGTTGTTTTAGATTTTTTTATTTAAATACATGCATTCTTTTTTATATGTAAGAAAATGGAAGCATTGGTTCACATTAAAGCTCTGTAATATCTAGCTTTACAGTGTGTGTGTGTGTGTGTGTGTGTGTGTGTGTGTGTGTGTGTGTGATGGATTGCTTGAGTGAGGGGACACCATCACTTACTGCCACTGAAAACCTGACACAACCCAGCTGTCCTACTGACAAACTGTGCGGGACTGTTCTGTATGGATGAATAACTATGTAGTCAGTTCAGTTCTTTTGCCTTCTATATACATGTGTGTGTGTGTGTGTGTGTGTGTGTGTGTGTTCCAGGCAGTGTAATGTATGGTGTGTTTGCTGCCCTTTGGAGAGTGTATGTTGTATGTGCGCCTCGTCTTTACACCCTTCCTCCCCTGCGTAATGAAGGAACGTGTCTGTGAGGCGGGTTTGCCTCGCTAAGTATACCTGAGGGAACTCTGTACTGTGTAGCCCCGCTTTATCATAGCTGACATGCTACTGTATGTGTGTTGAGAGAGAGAGAGAGAGACACACAGAGAGAGAGAGAGAGACACAGAGAGAGAGAGAGACAGAGAGAGAGAGAGAGAGAGAGAGAGAGTATCACTAGCAGATGCCTTTGGGTGACCCCGAACACACTCGCCCGGCTCAGCGTTCTGTGCTACTACTGAGACACAGTCATCTGTCAAACTTGCCTAGACACAAACACACACACACACACACACACACACACACACCACTGGAGTGATATATATATATATGATACTATACACTATGCTGACATATGGGGATACTCGCACCATAGACTGTAACATAAAAGTAAATAATAAACACATATTTGCGATTGACTCACCTAAACTCTGTTGAATCATTTTTCTCTTTACGGATATTCACCTTGTTTATATGAATTATTGGGCATCAAACTAAGGTTTTACAAGAACATTTTATATATTAGATAAAACAAAAAACAAAGCTACACTTCTCTACATTTCTCTTTTCCATTACTTTACTATTGAGGCCCTTGTGCTTTGGAAAACAATGTAATCTCCCAAAAATTCTGTTTGTTTATTTATTTTATATATTTAAATTTTTGTTATTGACACTCAGATTTTAAACATAATGTATATATACATATACGTAATTATGGATCAGTGAAAATGAAATCGGGCCTTTATGGCGTTACATAATACATAATGTCAAAAAGTCTGTTTTATATACAAATCATTTGTACCAGTCCAACACAGAGGAAACATATATTGAACATAGATAACTGGCAATGTGTCTCATTTGATTTCCCTTTACAATATTTCATTATTTGGTAACTAAATGACTGTTTTTCTGATTGTGTGTAAGATATACTTAGACATAAAATCTACAGTGATTTGAAGTCCAGTTGATCTCCTGTGATTTCTCTGAGGAGGAAGAATGTAACACTTCCTTTACCGGGAAAAAAAGAATAAAATTGCCAACATAATCTCTGGAGCAATTACTGTAGGTTTCCTCCTAAACGTTTCAGGGGCAGGGTTGTGGAAGGACATGAGTAGAGAGTAGAGACGGCGAGGATAAAAGAAAGGACGGTAAAAGAGATGGTTGCTGCCGGTTGCCCACCGCCGCTCAGTGTAAAACAATAAGAGCCGATTCATGTCGACATTCCTCAGCTGCTTGTAAAACCTGCTTGCTTTAAACAACGACTCTGCCAGTCTCTTTCCCTACATAGGCCTCTTCTTCTTCTTCTTCTTCTCACACACACACACACACACACACACACACACACACACACACACACACACACACACACAATCTGATCAAATCATACCCTGATATCAGGAAATACCTCCAAGCCCAGAACATTCCTCTGATAAAGTGAGACGTTTTGAGTTGTGTGTGTTGGGAGTGCATGCGTGTCTATACGGCGGCGTGACGCACGCACACACACACACACACACACACACACACACACACACACATTCAAGCCCGCTCTGAGATCCGACTGTGATATTTCGAAAAATTCGGTAGAAGAAAGATCATCGTCCAAAATAAGAGACTCGGAGCAATTTCTGGCTGTGGTGCAAAAATAACAGGTCATTTTGGTGTTTCCTTGGCTGGAGGGCAGAACAAAGCAGGGAGGATCTAATCAGCCTCATTTTAGCTTCATTCATGGCCCGGGCCGACTCGGGCAACATTCCTCGCCCCCCTCTCCGCTGTGTCGTGAGACTCCTGTTGTGGTATTGGCCGTAGCTTCATGATCTGAGAGAAACAGCCAGATCCTTCTTTTAAATAACCGAAAATATCTCGACCTCATGGCGGTGCTAGGAGAAGAGTGAGTTGATCCCCACGGGCGAAGTGGTGGACTGACATTCCCTCCAGCAGCGCGGCTAAAAAAAAAAGACGCTATCAAGTTGCTTTATGTGTGAATCCAGCGTTTGGAGCTTGACCTTCGCTGAGGACTGAGGCTGCGAGGACCGTGCGGATACTTTATCTTTATCGGAAAATAAATCATTGGATTGGTCAGACCACATCTGGGGGTGGTCTGGCTCAGATTGTGATCACGTACAGTTTGGCCACATTCTTTAGAAAAAAGAAATAAAAAATCTACTCAAAATCAAATTTAAGTTTCGCCTTATCCTCCCACCTCAGTGCTACGCTGCTGCCTGGGCGAAGGCATCGGCCCGGCTCGACCCGGGACGCTCCCTGTTTGTCCTCCACCACCTCACTTGATCTAATGACGAAGCTTATTAATACCAAGGGTGAGCAAATGTCATTATCCATTATCCAGGGGTTTAAACATCAGGATATCCTGACCTCTCGCTGCTGTTGCGACCTCTGTCTTCAAGGAAGCTCGGTGTTGGCGGCGGTCCGACCTTAACGAAAGACGGACTTTAGCAAAAACCTGTCGCTGCAGAAGACAAAAATCTACTTTTGGCTTTTTGGTTCTTTCTTCTGTCAGTGAACAGTGAGGCTGTTCCTGTGTCCTGTTTGACTTCCCAGTGATCAGTGGTGCCCCCCCCCCCCCCCCCCCCCCCACCTCCTCCCTATTATCTTAATCTGCATCACTGCTTATGCAACTCTCCAGCTCTGCAGATACCTTTTTACACGACTCTTAAAAACTGAAATGTGCATGTTTGAATAAACTCGTCTATAGGTCGGATCACGTCGGGTTGGTTTTTTCGCTTGGCGATATTTACCACGGCGGCAGAATTATTCCATCTTGACTGTGAGCTTGTTATCAAATGCCTGCAGTGTTGCAGAGTCTTGGCTGTTGTTGTATCCTGTGCCTGGATACACTTCCTGGTTGACTGGTGGGGAGAGGCTGTGCTTTGTCTGAGGGCAGCTCTGCCTTGGATCACTCTGTTTTTATTATGAGAGAAAAGCATTGTCTGCTCTCTGTGTGTGCGTGCGTGTACGTGCGTGCGCACATGCTTATTTTTCTAGCATACATCCTCCACCAGCCCTAAACGACTGTCTGCCAATATTCCCTCCAATTCTTCCTCAATTTACTTTTTCATCTCGCTCGCTTGCAATTTCCTCCTGACCGCGTTCGATCTGTTTCTTTCACTCAGCGCTCCCTCCTTCTCCTGGTTCCCTGGCTGTGCAGGAATTTCTCCCCAGCTTCACCCAACTAATCAATTACCCCCTGAGTCAGTCACTTCCCCTTCTCCCCTTCACCTCCCATCTCTACTTCTCTACCTCCACCATCTATTTGATGTGCTTCATCTTCCAGGCCTCTCACCTCAGCTGTTTTTTTTTTTTTTTAACCTGTCATTACTTCCCTGTCCACCCCTTGTATTTTCTCTCCTGCCGTCTCTCTCACTTTCTCTCATTATGTCGGTGTTATCTGTCGATTTGTTCCCTCTCAAAACTCCCACTCTCATCCCGTCTTCATCTCTCTCGTCCTCTCTTTTCTCTAATAGCTATGTCTTTTATGGGAACTAGTGGGAGGCTGGGGTGGTCCATCTTGAGTTATAGTTTGTTTTGATGTGCTGGTATGGATAGAGACAGAGGCTGGAGGACTGGGGCACTGCTAGAGAAGAGGTGGTGGGGGGGTGGGTGAAAAAACAAAGAACAGAACAGCACTAGATAAATGTGTTCTGTAGGGAATGACAGATCAGACAAAAGGAGAAGAGGAAGTGAAGGAGAGGAGGTGAATGAGTGATGGCTCACTTCATAGCGGCTCATTTTACCTCCCAGTGGGCGCAAGGGATTACAGGCCTGAATGAAATAAAGTCGAGCAGACCTCCAGAGATGATCTTCCCCCCATGAGGGGATACAGTGATGGAGGGAAGAGGAGAGGGAGGCAGTGCCCTGTGTTGGGGACATGGGGGGAAAACCCCAGAGAGGTCCCAGCGTGGCGTGAGAACCTGAGAGTCTGCGAGGACTATGCTAAGAAGGCAAATAGCAGAGGACCGAGCACGGTGAACATGCTCTGCTCCGAGGCTTTCGAAGGAATATCTGTTGATTTTTTATTTTTTTGTTCCTTTTTCTCCATTGATTCGTTTAGAAAGTTGAAAGTGGAGTGAGGATTGCGAGATCAGAGGACGATCTGATCTGATCTGATCCAACAGGCTTTTAGCTTTTGATCATGTTATTAGTTTCTCTCCAAAATGTTTTTAAAGTGGCGCCTCTATCAGCAGGACGGCGTTGTTTGTCAGAGCCTTCCGGTGAAGTTACAACTGATTCATAACAGTTTTCTGATTGTGTCCAACTGGAATGAAAGTCCAACGTTACTTTCCTTTTAGCTCCGTTTTGGTCGCTGCCTTTTTTTAAGCTTTTCGAATCCTCCGCAGCGTTCACCAGTTAGTCGCTAGCTTTTGTTTTGGAGATCTGCAGGTACAGGGAATTCATCATAGCTTTTTTATTTTTCTGAAAAGAAAATGTCCAGCTGCAACAGACAGACTTTATTTAACGAGCTGGTCCGATGACAGCTGTTTGATGAGAGCCGTGAGAGTCAACCAAAAAGCTCTGTAGATCTGAGTGGCCACTTTCACATTACAAATAATGATTTGATTTATTGTTGATATAACAAAATCGATTAGTGCAGCTTTAAAGGTCCCATACAGTGTAAAGATAGATGTCCATGTGTAGTGTGATTATAGATCAGGTCTAGCTTCTATATTAATACTGTGAAAGTATCAAAGCCTCAGTCCACAGAGAAATGCACACAGCCTGTATTCAGAAACTGAGCCTTAAAACCAGCCGTCAGGACTTCTGGAACTTTGTGATGTCACAACAAAGCAGTCACCAAGCCCCGCCCACCTGGACCCACCTTCCAAACCTTTACAGGATTTGGTTTCTCTGAGTGTTTTTACCTGAAATCTGCTTTATTTGAATTGGATCGCTCTGAAAACAGCGAGCCAATCAGGAGAGAGGCTCAGACCACACTCTCCGTGTGCCCGCCTGTGTGGCACATATTACTCTCTTGACGATGCGCCTATAAAATAACTAAATAAATAATTTAAAAAATACTGTGCCACGCAATCACTTATCGCTGCCTCGCTGCGCCTGACCACACCTCATTTTAAGACACACCCATGGGTGCACAGATAGGTGCAAGTGTATTTGTTATTTAAACAATGTTGGCGCTGGACGGGAAAATGACCACTGCGTCTGTCTGAAACCAGCAAAGACGGTTGCGTCGTGCTCTGCGGCGGGTGTGAGGTCGGGCCCTGAGGCTTCTATCAATGACATTCAGTTATGAACAGTAATGTCACAGCACACGTATGCACTGTTTCTATTCTGTGCAGGAACGGTGGACTCCACCACTGACAGTGAAAGCATAACCAAGTATTTGTACAGACAAGCAAATACCTCTGTTTCCCGTTTAGCGCTCTGCTCAAACCTGGAACCTTTAAAGGAATATTATTTCCCACAACTCCAATATATTAGGAGTATAACAACTTTTTTTAAAGGTCCTATTCTCTTCCACGTTTTTTCCCAGGTCCCTCGAATGTCTCCTCGAGAGTAGAAGTAACTCATTTTCACTCGCTCCTCTTCCTGTAGCTTGAATCACATTTGTGTGTACTGAGTCACTAACTTCATTAAGAGTTTATTGACATAATATACTTCAGTCAGATCACATTCGGTAATTAATACAAGTGTGCACGGCTTTCCACAAGCATCAAAATTTTGGCTTGAAAGTTTTGGAGCTATTACCAGTGAGCGGTTAGTCAGCCAAGAACAAAAATCTGGCTTTACTTTGTGCATTTTGTTATTTCCAATTTTTCCACTTAAAACAATATGGTTTGAACTCTGTCCTTTTAGCTTTTTTTTTATGTCGTAAAAAAATCATTTCCAAAAGTGTTCTTTCTCTAATTAATTAACTCTACATGTTTCTCCTCTCAGAACATTGTGGGATCTCCTTTCTGCTTTAACTCTTATAGATCCTTTAAAGCAATTAAGCTTTTAAATGTAACATAAATAAAATAACAGCATTTTTATTTTAGTAAGACACTCTTTTCCACCGCTGCCTGTTTTTCCTCTGCTTGCCCTTTTTACTCTCCCTCCTTTTCTGATTTGTACAGTACTCCTTCCCTCTCTGCCATAACCCCTTTTCCTCTCTCTTGGGCCTTGGGCAGTTATGTGACCTCTCTCTACCACATTCTCTCTCTCTCTCTCTCTCTCTCTCTCTCTCTCTCTCTCTCTTTCGTTCTCTTCATTGCCACTCAAACCATCTTTTTTTTTTTTTTTTTACGTTTTCATAGCCCCATATTGCAGCAATTTGCGCCAGCTCTCATGATCAAAGTGGAAGCGCTAAGTTCAGTCGCATTCACGTCCCTAAGAGGGTCAGCTGAATCATAGCCACTTTCTCTTTCATCTTCTGGTCCTCCCACCTCTTTTCCGTTCTCTGTCTGGCTATTTGGCTCTGTTGCTCTGCTATTTGTCAGTTGAATTTACATTTCTGCGCTCCCGTCCACGTCGATCCGCTTTCATTCCTCATCTCTTTCTCTCGCCTCACTTCCATTCGCCGGCTCTGTCTTCAGTCAGTCAGCTGAGTAAACACAGTCGGTTTATCTAGATTTTTTTTGACGTCAAAGAGCCGTCCCACAACCTCTATCATCTGCCTCTGAGGTCGCAGGTCATTATTTC